>NW_021320098.1:50696-73385 GCF_001605985.2 Dendrobium catenatum
GGTGGATTGACCTGATAGTATAGATAGTATAGATTGATAGACACTACCACGTTGATTGGATATTGATTAGGAGCACCTATTGATTTGATTGCTGAGACGTATTGATTTATCGATGTTTCTACCGCTGTATTGATAATCGACTATTGATTTCCGTACTGATTTGGACTATTGATTTCCGTACTGATTTGATTTCTGCTGTATAGATTTGATTTCATTGACGACGGATTTCTGCATTGCATAGATTCATTGACCATTGATTAACTAGATTTTATTGACCTGCATATTGATAGCATTGCCGTGCTTTGATTTCAGTTGTAGGCTTTGGTGACCTGTTGGGCTTTGTAAGCTCATTATATGTGGTTTAAATTTTCAGGTCCGAGCAAGGCAACTGGAATGGAGTTCGATCAGAATGTCAGACGAATCCTTTCACTATTTGATTCTGGGGCATCACATGCGCTGACCTGTTCAGCGCATTCTTGAATGCGCTGAACAATTCCGTGCATTCTTTGAATGCGCGTTTTTAAGTGACGCATTTAATGAGTGTGCCAAAAGGTAAAGCGTATTTGCTCTTTTTTAAATTGTTTTCTTATTAAGCTTTTTTCACTAAATACTACATCAACCGTGCTTGTTCCGAAAATTTGGCCTTTATGATTTGCAACCAAAGTCATAAATAAAATTTTTTAATAAAAATTTTCATTAAATTAGAAATTTATTTTTCATATCCAAGTTGGAAATATTTAATATTATATGAATAAAATTAATTTTGAATGATTTATGAATATTTGATATAACATCTCAAACATCACATAATGAAAAATGAATTTTTCATAGGATAAAATGAAAGTTTTTGAAGTTAAATTTGAATTTTATCCACATTTTCTTTCTTTTTTTTAAATTTTTTTTGCAGATCCTTTTTTAAGATAAAACTCGCCGAGGGGCCAACATGAAAAAATATTAAAAGGTTGTTGCTTTCAGATCCATAGAGCCGACAGCCCCCGATAGGTTATGGCTTTGAGATCAAGGAAGGCATCGGAAGAGGAAGCCCCTGAAAGCGCGTCAACAAACGAGCGAGAGGAATTTATACCACTTAAAAATCTAGGGTCTCACCAGAGAACTTTTACCCCTATCAATGACGCATAAATCGAAGCCGGAATGAGAGATTGCTCGCAGCTTCGCTTGAGAGAGGGAGATCACCGGAGGAGGAGCATTGTTGAAGGGATGAAGGCCGACAGCATCAGCAAACTCAGGCGGTGGTTAAAAGTACAAGTCCTTAAAAGGGATCTAATGCTCACTATTGCTCAAGAGAGCTACCATCCAAAGAAAAATAAAACCCCATGAGCCAAGATCCCATCTAATACAAGCAAATATAACCTATAAAAAAATCTAAGGGCACTCAAGAGCCATCAACCCAAAAATAAAGAGATCTTCAAAGAATATGGGAATACGAAAGGAGCCACAAAAAATCAAAACCAACATGAACCACCAGCAAATAAATCTAACAAAATCTACAGCACTAGAAGACATCAAGAAAAATACAAACATAAATTACTTAGACCCCCAGCATCACCTACATAAAATAGGTATGGAAAACCAAATTAGAAGAAAGAAAGAACAACAACAAAACAGTGACACACGCAAGATCTAGGAAAGAAACCCAGCAAGAGTAACCTAAATCCAACAGCTTACACTACAAGAAAATCACCAGTTAACGGTGGCAATTTTTGGCGGTTAATATAAGTTTTCCGGCGGTTCATAAATTTTCTGACAATTTTTTGGCAGTTTACCAAATACACGCAACAACAAGAGCACCACCCCATTGGAAACTTTAATAATGTTAAGCTCAATAAGATCATGAATATCCAAATGATACACACACACATCATTTAAGTTAAACTCCCCATCATACCAAATGGAAGCATAAAGTGTAATAGGGTGCAACTAAGGGTGTCAATTTTGGGTCATAGGTCAGGTTTGTGTCAAACCCGAAACATACTCGGCACTATTCAGGTCAACCCGAACCTGACACTACAAGAAAAGGCTGATTACTGACGGCCATTTTCATCGGTTGAGATAAGTTTTTTGACTTTTTGGAAAATTTCAACGATTTTTTGGACCTGAACCCGACCCACTTCGAGTTTTTGTCAACCTGACATGACCCGAATGACCCAAGGCAAACCAAAAATTACTAGTTTTTAGGTCAAAATGGGTTAATCTCCAATTTTTGGGTCAAATATGGGTCGATCTCAAGATTCCGGGTAAAAAATGGGTCAATTTTAGGATTCTAGGTTAACCCAAACTCAACTCAATTTTTGAATCAGGTCGATTTGTTGAACCTGAACCATACCTATTTTGGGTCCAGGTTGACTCTAAGACAGAATTTGTGGGTCAGGTTCATGTGGGCTTTTCGGGTTGTGTCAAATATTAACACCCTTAGGTGCAATTAGATTCATTAGAAATTACATTAGGGCCCCTTACAAAATCTTAAAATCCTTGGTAGAGCCTAATTAACCACATTATTCACTAGGTCGTCTTTAGAAAGCAAGGAAATGAGAATGAGAATAATCAGGACTAAGTTAGGAACATCAATACTCCCAGAAGGCTCACCAGCAACAATTTTTATATTATGATCAGTGAGAAAATTCTTATCATTATAAGCCAAAGAGGAGTTAAATAAGTAAACCTCAATAGTCAAACCTGGATTATCAATATTACCGTTAAGAACAAAAACATCATTAACGTTGGAATGATCTAGCGTGTTATCAATAGAAGTAGCTCAAATGTCCACCACAAGATTTAACCCATCTAAACATTAGAAGAGATAGGGACAACACCTTGCTCATCAGCAATATCCACAACTCTACCATTAACTTTTTGAATTTTAGCTTTTGTCAAATGAGGATGTAAATAAAAACATTTTGATTTTCCATGACCAATACATTTACAATGCTCATAGAAATAAGTAAAATCGTTCATAAGAACTTTTTGAACATAACCAAACTTTTATAGACTGAGTTAACCCTCATTTTAATAATTCTTAGTGATGTCAAGGTTGACTAAAATATTAGCAACTGAAGGCCTCAATCCAGATGCAGTAGCATCATCCATTTGGACGAGACGGCTAAAGAGGGAGCCCAACCCAAATAAAATGCTTTGAGAAAATAATTGATGTCAAAGCTCAGGAAAGGAAATCCAAATAGAAATCACACAAGATTCTTCACTAAGATCAAACAAAGGGGACCATTTGATTAACTTCATAAAATAGTTGATAACATAATACGAACCCAAGCAAAAATCCTACTATAATCAAATCATTTGATAAATTAATCAAAACATACCTATGATTCAAAGAGTTACATAAAACTTGACTGAAAGTTTCAAGTGAAAGAAAAAATTCTAATCCCATCAAGAGAAGGTCTGTAACCAAAAAAATTTCCAACAAGAAAGAACTCGAAGGGTGCAGCTAAGGCCTAGATCTCCTTCTTTGAGATATAAAGAGAGGTCAAACATTGATCAATAGTAACCGTCAGGTCCAAAAAAAAAGGGGGGGAAGAAGAATAGGCCAACACATCCTTAAAGGATTTTGATTGATGTTTACCCCAACACAAGGATAAGAAAGAGAGGACTTATTCACCATAATCGATGATATGCCCCCCAAAAAAATTAAAATCAAACCCCACCACCAACCAATGGTTGTCCAAAACACAAAAAAAAATAATAAAAAGCGAGTTAAGAAAGCTTCTCTGAGCATCAAAGGTGACCAAACAAGTACCGAATTAAGGTGGTAAAACCTAGCAGAGTGCCTCTCAGTGAAACACTTAAAAAATATATATTATAATTATAATATCTCCATCTATTTCACTATGGCCTTGACAGCAGAATCAAGATAATTAAAATGTGCACTCTTTGTAAAGATTCGATCACTCAATGTTAAAATCCCACCACTAGGTCTAATACACTAAAATTACATTTCATATATTATACTATAGATCTACTCAAATGAAAGCCTATAGATTCTAAGGTTAACCCCATAATTCTAGTTTTTCATCAACTTCCTCTCCAGTCTTATCAATAAGAAGAATATCATTAGCAAAAAGCATGAATCTAGGTACATCCTCTTGCAAATGTTATACTAAGAACATCTATGACAAAAGAAAAATTATTTGGTCTTAAATTTTATTTGTAGAGGTTGTTTTGCAACAAGATTTATACAAGATTTGAGCAGGATTTCTGCTAAATCTTGCCAAAGAGCAGCGAGTAGTTCTCACGGCCAAATAAATCCTATGTTCCTCTCTAATTTGTCATAAATCCCATATTTACTAAATACTAATTAAGTTCAATGGATTTAACCAATTTGGCTAAAGAAGCATGTGAATGGGAGAAAGCCAGTACCTTTATAGCGAGAGAGCTCCCATCACTACTTTCGAGCAATTCACGATCAAAGGGGAGATGATGGCTACAATGATGAAGAAGAATGGTGAGGATTGAAGTGTGACTTTCAGATGCGATAAGAAGGAACATAGTTGAAGGAGGCGATGACATAGAGGAAATTCACATGCTGGAACTAAGCAATGTCGCGGTCTAAAATAGGAGAAAATGAAAAAAAATAACCAGTTAGCCAATTTAGATAGGTTTTTTTATATTGCATTTGCGATGGATTAGTGATGAATACTTTCGTCACCTATCTATCTTAATTTCTGAGAAAAAAAATTTCACTACAAATCTACACAAACTATTAATTTTCCTATAGTTCTCCTTGTTAATGAATCTGTTAACAAGAGTAATACAAAAAATAGGAGCAAAGAACTAGCAATCTTTTAAACTTTTATAGGCCTGCAATGGTGGAGAAGAGCTATAAACCTTTGTCTATAATTCTAGAAATAATTCTTATACTATTCATTTTAATATATTTTAACATGGAATTATTTCTTTCCAACCAAAGGAACTAGAGAATTAAAATAGGATTGATATATATATATATATATATATATATATATATTAATGTGAACTTTAGATGGAAGAAACTAGGCTACCAAAATAGAATGAATGTTTCAACTACTCTTATAAACATTGCCTTTAAAAATCTCATTTAAAAAATCCAAACTTTAGCAACAATAGGGTCAGTAACAAATACGTGATTTAAAGTTTCAATATGTTAGCAGCACTGGAAGTTAGAAGGTAAATAGAAACATTTGCATAAAAGGATGTCATCAATAGGAAAAAAATTATATAGAATTCTCCAAGTTAAAATAGCATAGGAACTTGGATACTTTTATGCCATGTCATAAAAAAATGACAGATGGAGGAAGATTGCATCTAAAAGAGTTTTAGGCATCCTTAAGAATAGAGTTACAATAATTTGAAAGCATAAACATAATGCAATCTTCTTTTTTTAATCATGAAGAAATTTTGATAATTTGATCCACCAAGTTGGAAGGAATAAAATCCCCTAGTTTAATGGAGTCCCATTTATCCTCCAGAATGGAATGATTCACTTTAATATAAGAAGTGGAATGAGAGTGTATGAAACCATCAACAAAACTCTTTTCCATCCAATGATATTGCCAAAAAAACATTTCCTTTACCAATAGCCCATTGAATGAGTTCTTCAGCCTCCTATTTTATAGACCAAAGAATTTTCCAAATAGAAGAATCCTGAACTTTAAAATGACAAATGAGAGGATGCTTGCTAACATAATATTTTAATGTCATAAATTTAGACATAAACTTTTATTAGTGCAAAAGAAAAAGCATAATTTGAGAGAAAATGCATGAGTTAAATCATTAAGAGTTTTACAACCAAAACCACACTCATTCAACATGCCACACCACTTGCTCCAATAATATAGAAAAAATGGGTAATTCTAGCGATCAAAAGCCATCAGAAATGAACTATTTTCATCAGACAAAATGACTTTCCAATTGATTTCCAACGAAAAAAGGGTTGGCGATAAAATGTGCATCAAAAATATAAAAACTTGACCACCAGAAATATTTATGGCAGATTCACCAACAATTTTTGATGGAAAGGTCCTCTAAAAAAATGAAGGTTCTATATCCCTTTTTTTGGCGGGTTTTTTGTCGGTATTTCTGATATAAAATAACCTCCAAAATACTAGCAATCAAGCTGCCGATTATTTCCACCGACATAATAAGTGGATATGAAAGACGAAATATCTGCTAGAGTTACTGAAAAAAAATTACTGTAAAAAATGCTATAACAATTCATTTTATAATCATTTCTGGTGAATTAGCCTAAAAAAATCCATAGGAAACCTATAGAAAAATAAAAAATAGACCTTCCTCTTAATTATTCAACAACAAAATAATTATGTAAAAAGATATATCTATCTTATGCACATTTCAACTTCCAACAGAAATACTAATGGTATATGTAATAAGGCATTTGATCACAAAATAATAAAATAACTCATTAAGCATAAAGTATACTAAAATAAACATCAAGTTCATAACACATTAAAGTGGAACATAAATAGTACAAACACATAGTAATAAATTGTCAAGTAAAAATAAAAAGTTTAATCATAATTAGTTATATCATTCTCCTCCTCTACTGATGTTGGCTGCTTCCCACTGAACTACTCCCACATTCTTCGTAACTCCACCAATATCTTACTATTGCATCTGCATTTGCATGTCAACTTATGTTTTTTGGACTTGATCTAGTTATACTCTATGGGCAGCCACATATGGTTATATAAAGTATCCTGGTTACCTACAAAGAAGTTGTAACCACTAGAGGTATACTTATGCATAGGCTTGTGAGCTTAATCTATATACTCATCCTTTTAGCATTTAACATACTGCTTGAGACAAACTATGGTAGTCAGAATAATCTATAGATTCCCCAAAAGAAGCCTTACTTGCTCAAACCTGGCTCTCTCAAAGTTGTGTATACGCTTCCAACAAATGTTAATACAAGATTAATCAATTTACACTTGACTCTTAGAATATTAAACTTATATACCCATGTAGGCTCTCCTTACTCACTCATCAAACCATTGTTGGTCCTCCTACCATTTGTGGGAATGACTATGCAACTCAACAGTGGTTGGTTCTCTACTCAGTAGCTTTTTCTATAATATACTTATATTAGCATTCATACCAAATTAAATTATAAAAATCTTTTAATATTCTTACCAAACATGCTCAATGTGTTGAATTAAGCACATAATATGGAGTGAACTACCCATGCCCCCAATGTCAGGAGCTCTATTCTGTATATTCTACTTCCTCCTCCTACTATAATCCAAGCGAACCCAAGCATTTGTTAGCTTGGCCCATACACTCTCATAAATCCAGAGGGGTCGATCGCTTGATTTCATAATGTCCATAAACTTGTCTCGCAGGTGAGTTGACTCGCACTTCTTAAATATTTTTATAATCTTATCATTGTGCTTAGGGAACCAATAAAAATCTTTTAGCATATAAAAATATACAATATAGAATATTTTTGTTAACTTAATCAAAAATATATAATATACAATATATAATTTTGTTTAATAACTATCCTCAAACTCTCTAAACCATAAATTGCACAATTTCTTTGGGATTTTCTTCCAAGAAAAAAGGACCATCAAACCTACTTTGTATGATGTCTCTTATCTTATGTGTCGGCTTCTTCAATGGATAAAACAAGGATGAAATGTGCTAGGTAAACAAATATTTCACAAATTATCTTAGTAGTGTTAAGAATGTCCTCGGTATGTAGGGGGGGGGGGGCTCAACACTAAAAGTAATTTGCAAACAATATTGAAAAAATATTAGTAACATGCATTTTCATAGTAGTTATAAATACTACTAAGATGTTAAAACAAAGTAGAGCAACACTAAAGTAGAGTAACAAAAAATAAAAAGAAGTAACTACTACTATCTTGTAATACACAAAAAAACTTAGAATCATCACATATATGGGTGTTCCTTCTTACATAAACTCAAAAAATTTCTATCTTCCTACCTTCACACCAAGATTTGGTTTGGAATATGCAGCTATTGACTAAAATAATTTACCAACATTTTACTAATCTATTCTATCTACAAGCTAGATTTCATGGTCATTTATAATATAAATCATTGCCTTGAGTGTAGACCTGATTGATTAATCAAATATAGGTTTTTTATTAGCATGTTTACTATGTTATCTCATTAAGAGAAGTTAGAAAGAGTATTCAGAGTACATACTATATTTTTGAACCAATTTGGAAATTTTATTTCAACTGTCTTTTGAACTCTTATTATATTGATGTACTCAAACCATTAAAGAAACTCTTGTAAATTTTATGTTGTTATGACTTATGAGTTACAAATGTATGAAAAGTTAACTCATACTTACTGGAGATATGGCTCAACTTTATCATATTTAAGCAATGATTATAATGTGGTAGCTCTCATATCCTTATCAGTCAAATAGTACAAAATTCTAATGCCTAGATTTTAAGGTACATTACTCCTTATTAGTTGAGACACTGTCAAAGTAATATGGGTTATCTTGTATATCAGATATGCTTCATAAATTAATCATTTAGGATGTGCTTGGTTCTTAATAGTCTTCTTAAGTTTAGTTAAATACCTCTCAAAAGATAACATCCATTGGTACTAAATAGTTCCACCAACTATAGCTTCATATGATAAATTTACTAGTTGAAGCTCTATAGAATCGAAATATATTGTAGAAAAAAATCTTGTCAAGTTTACACAAAATAATAAGAATAATTTGCTCCATATTAATCAAGTGCTTTGCATTCAATTTTGAGGAGCATAAATACTTAAAGAAGATATATAGCTCAATCAAGGGATTTAAAATTAGATCTGACAAAAAATTGAAGGCAATAGGTAGTAGACTTTGCATGAAGATATGACAGTCGTGACTTTTTAATACAAATAATCACCCCATTCTCATGTCAATGCAACTACTAAAATTGGAAGAATATCCATCAGGTACTTTTAGAGTCTACAACCATTCACAAACTGCTCATCTATATTCCAAAGTTAAGGTGAATGGCGCTTTTGGTTTTAGAAGTTTTGCATTTTAACCATCCTTCAACTCTAGAAATTCCCTCCTACAAATCTTCTTTAAATACATCCTTACTTTTAAATTATCTTTAGCTTTATCATTGATGTCCATTACTATGTTGAATATATTATCAAAAATATTTTTTTCTATATGCATGACATCTAAGTTATGTTTGATCAAGTTTGTTCTCCATTATAATAAGGAGCAAAAGATGATAAGGAGCAAAAGATGCTCTTTTTTTCTAATTATGATTGACTCCATACCCCTGAAAATCTATAATCTGCTAATATTGGAGAGTCAACTATTATGGCCATGTACCTTATTCTTTCAAATATTTTCTCATTTCTTAATTTTATACAACATCACCATTTTATTTTTAGTAACAACATTCTTATTTCTCCTAGAGAGATAACTTGTACGTAATAACATAGAATAATAGTGATACCAAGTGTTCTTGCCTCCATGCTTCAAGTGAATGATTAAGTAAATTCTATTTAATATTTAGAAGCTAACTTCCCATAAGTGTTCTAGCCTAAAATCATATCATATCATGAATTATCCAAAGTAATGATGCCCTCATTATGAAGTTTTATTTGGTGGATATATCATATGTACTTACTCCTTCCCACAATAAATTTAAATAATTGATTAGAAGTTGTAAGAATACATCAATATTTTCTTTTGGATTATATGGCCCCGGAATAATCAGTGTTAGAAACATGTACGGTGTTGTCATACATAACTCTAGATGAAGATTATAAGAGGTAATTATCACATGCCAATATGATTAAGGTGAAGATGATTGGCAAAATAAAGTAAAATCATATGTGCATAAAACTAATCTAATATTTCTTGATTCTAAGGTGAAGGTAGGATGTGTATGATTAAAGTGTTTCCTGACCTCTACTTCTAATAGATCTGTCAAGACACTAACATATGAGATGTGTTCATATGCCATCTCATATGTGCAGTAGAGCTCATAAATATATATAAATGTTACAAACAAGAAATTATGGATAAGTAAAATATCCTACTAACAGTTTCTCCTACTTTTTCTATCTCAGATTTTAGTTTAAATCTTATTGCATTGTAATGGTGGCAGACAATCTCTAATACATCATCTTCATAATATAACATGTATCCATTAACACAATAATCTATTTTTGTATATATCGAACCAAGTTTTAAAATCAACTTCATAATCTGATATAAATCTATAGAAATTATTTTATATTTCGAATTGGTCTCCTTAAGAAGCCCAACAAATTGATTAAAATATTCATAGGGGATATTGCATTCTATCTTGATGCTTAACATCTTCACAGTAATAGATAACTATGAGTGCATAGTATACCCCTTTCAAATTGATTGTTGAGCATCATATGAAAATTCATTGAAGTTCTATGCCTCCTTATTTGGTGATTCTTCTATATATTGTTCAAATTGTGACCCAATGACATCATAAACTAAGTCCTCTAGTGTTCAGATATTTTCTTCCTCAGCTATATTAGAACTCTTAGATGGACCACATTAAGAATTGAAGTGTAGCTAGTACTCAGTATGAGAAGTCAGATACTAATATTAAGGCATACATCTTCTATAATATAGATCAATAATTACCTCATATGGTGTAAGATGCACTTGATTTTTTATGTTTAGAACACAGACAATAAAACCTTCCATTCAAGAGAAATCTAGGGAGCTGACATGTAGTGTGGATAAAAAATTTTACCTCATTAACGAACTCATTTGTTAATGTCCTTCATTCTTGCGTCAAACAGTTATACATCTAACTTCTTTGATTCCTAATATCTATAAATGAAAAATTTATCCTACACATGCATAATATGAAGATATTAGAGGGGTAATTTTATCCTACATATTCATAGAATTCATATTGATTTACAAATCGAGGTAGAGTATGCATGGATTGAATTCATGAATATTTCCTTCTAAGTTAATAACAGGAAATCGATCGAAAAGTTAATATTTTTAATGAAAATAGTATATTTTTGGCAACTTTTGTATGCTGAAAATACCCATTTTTTGTAATGTTACTCTATTTAAAAATGTTTATCATTTATTTAGATTGACCGAAAGTATAAGTAATAAGAGTTGAAAGCACTTAGATGCCAAGGTAGTGGGAAACTAGTCATTAAAATTGCATATTAAATGAGGCGTTGAACCATGGGAGACGAACTGGCGAACGGGAGGAAGGGATAAACAAATGGGAGAAAAGGAAGAAAAATATAAGTAGATGATCACTAATAGACAGAAATAGGGCTTCATCCAATTTTTTCACTGTAAAATTTTTTAGTGGACAAGCAGCGGGACAAAAGACATCGGGTTTAAATAACTATTTGTTATTCTGCCGGCAGTTCTGCCAGAAATGCTTCGGCATAAAACCCGCTAGCAAATTTTTTTTGTTAGAACTTATCGATGGCTTTACCAAAGAATTAGCCATCAAAACATTATCGACAATATATCCGCCACTATTGGATAATTTTTGTCAAAATACCACCAATTTTTTTGTCGATATTTTGGCTGTCGTATATATGTCCATCAGAAATACTGTCATAAATTACGGTTTCTCCTGTAGTTCAAGAAGACTAATGGATTTTAGAATTTGAAGTATTGCAGCCTCAAAAAAGTTAAACCATTATTATCAATCAAACTAATTTTGTCCAACAAAGGAGAATGATCAGAAGTAGTATTGTTGAGGTGCTTAATAGAAGTACTAAAACAAGGACTAAACAAAAATTGTTAAAAAAATTCTATCTAATCTTTCCCAAAGTTGACCAATAGACAAAGTAAACCTAGGACCAATAAAACCAATATCAGATAAGCCACATTCAACAACATATTAATAAAATCATTAATAGTAACCAAATTAGAAGGGGAGCCACCTAATTATTTAGAGGTAGTGGACATAATGTTAAAATCACCTCGAACAAACTAAGGACTAGTATAATTATTACTAAAATCCTATAACAACCTTTAACACCAATGAGTATAAACCAATAACTAATATAATTATTACCAAAATCCTAGATTTAATACATTTAGCATAAACAATAGAACCCATAAGAGAAACATTATAAATGGAGAAATTATAATGATCAACTTGCTAAAAATCACCATTAATCGATAGTTTAAAAGCACCTTTCCAAAATAACCAAATTTTACCAGAAATGTTAGCATAAGAATAGTAAAACCCCAATTTCCTTTGACAAATTAAAAGTTTTGATACATTAACAATAGGTTCAAGAACATCCAAGAATGATATATGGTGAATTCTACATAAATTATGCAAACAATAATGAGTATCTAATTTACCCATGTCTCTAATGTTCCAAATAATAGAACTAATCATAATAATCAGTTTTAGCATAAGCTTATGATCTAGTAACTTTTATACTTGAAGTAGGGTTGCCAACTTCTTTTTTATTAATGGTAACCTTCTTGAAATCATCATAAGTATCATGATCAAAATTAGAAATTTAATCTTTCAAGGTATCAATAAATAGAGGTTCCTTAGAGGAGTTGATTTTCCCTTCCTTCCAATTCAAAACCATATCAGCTGAAGGAGAAAATCCTTCAAAACATTCATAAGGTGACGATCAAAAGAAGGATTTTTTGGAGTAGTGATTATAGGCATTAAATTAGAAACATAAAAACTACCTGACATATTGTCACAAGCAAGGAAAATAGCAGTTTGAGGAGTAGCAACAGGTAGGTTTATATTATTGTTAGGATCGATTAGTGCTCTTATCAAGAAAACTCTCCTTATAATTCATGTTAGATACATCAGGGGAATAAACCATAGTAGAGGAGCATTAGTAACCAGGATAGGGATAATGACAAACATAGTTTCATTAGTTTCAATGTTAAAAGTTATATATGGGGGTTCGGTTCAGCAGTTTCCTTAGGGGCCATATTTTCCTCTAGAGGATAAGTTTTAGAAGAAGCCAGAGTGTTATCAAGAGGAGCTAAGGAAACAGTCACAATCAAAGTATTCTCCATGGTTTTAAAGTTCATAAATGATTTTTTTTCTTAATTGAGGGTGGAAGAGATAACAACCATTCTTAAGATGATCCAAAGTTTTACAATTTTCACAAAATTGAGGAAATTCTTCCATAAAAACTTTTTGAATATATCCAACTTTTTTTGCCCAAATCACACATTAATAGGATATTTCTTTGTAATGTCAACTTTAACCAACACACGAGCAACATATGGTTTGGTACCTATTGTAGTAGCATTATCAGTATTAAGATGCCTACAAAATAAAGAAGCCAAATCGTGGATAATACGTGGAGAAAACAAATGGAGTCGAAGATCAAAGAAGAATATTCAGCACAATATGAGGTCGACATAAACTTTAAAAAGTGGTGACAATTTGATCAATTTCATAAAGCAGCTGCTAATATAATAAGATCTATGAGCGAAAATTCTATTGAAATCCATATCATTAGAAAGCTAGATCAACACATGCTAGGGATCCAGAAGAGTAACAGAAAATTCTCTATATAGCTTAAGACTTAAAAGAAGTTTCGAATAGCATCAAGTTTAAGCCTGCATATGGTAAATTTATAAATCAAAGCAAATTCGAAAGGGGTTGTGAGAGCCTCAATTTCCTCTTTTGAAATCCAAGTTGACGGTAACCCAAAAAAAGTTACAGCTTTGAGATCAAGGAAAGTCACCGAGGAGGAAGCCCCTGAAAGAGCATCTTTAAAGAAGTGAGATTTGTTTTAACCAACTAAGAAACCCGGATCTTGCACCAAAACTTTATTAACCTCCATTCAAGTGAAAGATTCAACTGAAGATGGAAGAATCATGGAAAAAAAAAATGAAGAAAATAATGCTACCAAAAAAAACCCTAGTAGACCCAAGGCAGAGCAGGAAGAAAATCATGAATAAATGATGAAAGAAAACTTCCTTGAACAATGATCTGACGTAAGCAAGAATTCATGAGTGGTTAATTTGAAACCAGAGAAGCCGTAGAGGTTGAGAGGATGGCCAGAAGAGGAAGCTATGGATGAAACTCTAGCAGTGTAGAGAAAACACAGGGCGTGAGAAAAGATTGAAATGGGAGTTGTCTATTGTGACCCATTATAGACTTAATTGACTACTTTTATTTTATCAAGCTTTTAAAAACGCAATTCAGATAAAACAAAACCTATCAATTTGGATGATATTTTCTCATTGCTTTATATTGACTCGAGATCACTCTTCTATTGGGTCGAGCGAAACTATATTTTCTTTAGATGATGTTCATGAATGAACTCATCATCATGCTTCACCTCAAACTGTTAGTAGAGGAAGAATTTGTGTACCTATTTCTTGAGGAGGTTGCATGTTAACTAGTTTAGTTTGAAGATGATCTTAATCACAACAATATATTGAGTGCCAAACAAAGTTCAAAGAAGGATTTTTTTTTTCTGTAAAAATCCACCGACAGGCTTACACGTTGATATAACCAAAATGAAACAAGGACTATAAAGGGATCTCTAGCTCACTATGCTCAGATGAGCTACAACAAAAAGAAAAGAAAAATCAAAGAGCTGGAGATCCCCACTACTCATCCGTACATAAAAATCTAAAAACATTCTAAAGAGGCCAGGAAACCGCCCCCAAAACGAAGCAAACCTGAAATCCTCTTTTGGCTCAATCAGCAAACCACTAACAGAGAACACCTGCAAAACAAAAAGACCATCTCCCCAAAGCCAGTTAAAACTATTCATCGCAATATCAAAATAAGCAACAAGAACAAAAACAAAATTATAAACTGGAATATCCCAGTACACCAGATAGGCCGGATTGAAAAAGAAAAACCCTCTGCAATTAGAGCCGTTATAATCTGCCACAGCAGTTACCAACCAAGCCAGGAAACGAACATAAAACAGGATACTCGCACTGATGAAGAAACAAAACCAACCAACCACAAACAGTAAAAGATCAAGCAGCGGGAAGAGCACCCCGGGGAGAAATAAAACACCCAAATCAAGACCACCCTGTGGTTAGAAACCCCACTAAACGGACATTATGCTCTTAAATGCTGGCACAAGATTGGCCTCTCATTTCATTCCAATCCACAAGCCTTCCTTGCTCTAGTGTCTGCCCTTTCTATTGACTAGTTTTTGGATTTGGATGCATCTTCTCATCTTACATCAGATGCGCGTCACAACTTAATTTTTCTCAACCATACAGTGGCTCCTCTTAACTTTTCTCAACCATACAGTGGCTCCTCTCAAGTGCAAATTTGGAATAATCAAACAGTACTTCCTATCACCAAAGCTGCCAATGGCAGTCTTCCAAGCCATCGAAATATTTGGAGAAACAAAATAAATTTTAATTTTTTTCAAATATTTTTCATTCCTAATCCTGATATAACAAATTGCCTCGTTAGAACTGTTTTTTTTTTTTTTTTCCGAGTAACATCATTAAAGACTTCAATGATGGAATTTATAAGCTACCAGCCATTACGTGCTCTTGGTCCATTGGCTACTTTTTGCTTTTTCGTTTTCTTTATTCTTTAGGAGATTCATTTATGCTCTCTTTAGCTGATTAGAGCATTTATGCTTTGCACCCTAACTCTTCTAATACATATTTTTTTATTCCATTATAAATTTAATTATTATATAGAAATTCGGAACACTCGAGATTGCATGAATAATTTTTTTTTTTTAAATACTTCGTAATTAATTTATTTTCCATCCCAAACCCAAACCAAAATAATTAAGATGAAACTATGAATAAAAATGATATAAAAAATTATGCTACGGAGCACTGCAGCACTGTAAAATAATGCACTGTTGAAAAAAAAAAAAAAAAAAAAAAAAAAAAAAAAAAACAACATGAAATAGAGTATTCAATTCTGATGGGAATAAAAGCCCTAATTGCACCATAGGTGCATGCATGGATAAAGTTGATAAAAGTGGCGCATGCTTCATAATTTTGCAGCAATACATCTGAAATCTACATAAGCATATACAGCGACGAATCCAATGGTTATAAACCGTACTGTTTTTTTATTGAAGCACCACTAGTGCATAAGATATCAGTTTCTTTTGTTGCAAAGCTCTCATCACGCACTTAATAAATTTTATAATAAATTCCAAATCAATGGGCCGGAACTGGTCGGGCTTTATAAAAGGAAAATTAAAGATTAAAAAGCTAAGAAATAATTACAAAAGAAATGAGTACAGGAGCCAGTGCCTATATTCTTATAGGGATTGGTGAGTTCACTCTTTCAAGGTGCCACACTCTTCTATATACATACCCTCTTATACTCCTCTCTTCTTCACTCTACTTTGATCTCTCTCTCACTTTCTCTTTCTCCGTCTCTCTCACTCTCTCTCTCTCCGTGTGTATGTACATGCACAGATGAGAATA
The DNA here is from genome assembly GCF_001605985.2 of Dendrobium catenatum. Taxonomy (NCBI): domain Eukaryota; kingdom Viridiplantae; phylum Streptophyta; class Magnoliopsida; order Asparagales; family Orchidaceae; genus Dendrobium; species Dendrobium catenatum. Next base: position 67,123 of record NW_021320098.1, read on the forward strand.
AGATGGTTCTCTTTGTATTTTTCCACAGCTTTCTTGAACTGAAGCAATTCTAACAGATGAAAAGCCTTAAGAGCTCGCTTGCAGTTCAATAAAACTGTGGGAAATTACGAAGAGAAACACAACTTCCGGTTTGCGGATCACTTAATATTTCCTCAATTGCCACTGTAAGTGCACCTCCTACATAATTCATTGGTCGCCCTCTCTCTCTCTCTCTCTCTTCCCCTTTAATTTTTAACTGTGGACATTGTCACATGAATATTGAGCTTTTCTGAATATGTGAGATCTCATAATTGAAAGCAAGTCTTCTCTCTCTCTCTCTCTATCTCTCTATCTCTCTCTCTCTAATTTTTTAACACTGGACAATATTACATAGATGAAGTTTTATGAATTTGTGAGATCTTAAACTTGAAAGCAAGCCTTCAAGAGTTTCCATTCAGAAAAAAAGCTGAATCCATCGAATTCAACACATGACAAAACAAAATGACCATTTTCTAAATTTGGAAGGAAAATATTTTGGACTTGTTTGATTCATATGAAATTCGGTATAAGTATGATCATTTTCAACTAAAATTAGGATAAGAATAGGTTCATAATAACTTGCTCTATTTTCTTATCGTCCATTCTTAGGTCGTTTCTACGATTTCTTCTTTTCTAATGGTAGTTGGAAAGTACAAAAAAGTCGGCAGTCTACAACAGATCATGAGCTAGATCTTTATAATCTAACTCTAAAGGTTCTGAGCATTTTTTTTCGTGTAACATGCCTCTTTTCGTTGATAGGGATTTTAGAGATTATTTAGATAGAAAAAATAGAGAGAGAGAGAGAGAGAGAGAGGAGAGAGAGGAGACAGAGAGAGAGAGAGAGAGAGAGAGAGTTATCAAAGGGCAAATCTAGACAATTAGAGCTAATTAATTAATTTGGCATATTGGTCTAAACTTCATATCAGAGTTTTTCAATTTTTTTTCCTTTCTGGTCATGCCAGTCCCCATCACTTATTGATTTGGTGACTGATATACATTTATTTAAAAAAACATCCTATCGTGTCTTTCAAAAGAGCCAAAAATAGTAAGATGAACACAATGGGGCACTGAAGCTTTATTCCCTTGATTGATAGAAGAGTACCTACTGACAGCCCAATTTTTAATCTCAATGAACAGTTAAGACTCTTGGCCCTTTTGCATGTCTTGACCTTTGAATGGGAAGCAGAGGTGACTTGTTTACCTGTGCTGAAAAAAACTTAAGAACTGGTACAATTTTATGAATACTTTGTATGAGTGAATAAAAGTAGACTCAAGAGGACATAGAGATCGACCGGAAACAATGTGAAATTCTGCTTTTAATGCTGTTAAACAAATGGTTTATGTGGTGGATCATTGGGAAGTGGAAAAATTTTGTTTAAGTAAAACGAAGATTGGCCATTGAACTTACTTTATGAGATCATACAAATATAATGATATTCATTTTGAATTCTCATGTAATTGTGCTAAAGGTAAAGCCTCTTTCTATATTATGGTGCCATTTTTTTTTTTGTAAAATTTTCATGTTCTATTTACTTGTCATGTTCTAAGCTTTTTTTTTTTTTTTTTTTATTTTTTTATTTTTTATTTTTTTTAGGGGAAACCCACATAGGGGCCTACGCGTTGATTTAAAAACAGATTACAAGTCCTTAAAGGGAATTTTCAGCCAACTAATGCTCAAAGAGCTACAATCATCAAAAAGAAAAACAAAAACTAAAAGCCGAAAAAACCCCATCTAAGCAAAATACATTAAAACCTAGCAACATTCTAAGGCGATCAGAGAACGCCCAAAAAATAAGAAAGATCCACAAATAAGCAGTATCACCCGACTTTCTGGCAAAAACTTCCTCAAGGTGGAAGCAACCTGCAAAAATAGAAGCAGAAAAAGAAAACAAGGAAAAGACAAAGAGCAATAAAAATAAAGCTAAAACCGAGATGAAAACTCCCATCTCGGACAAAACCACCAGCAAATCCACCAGAACTAACAGTGTGAAGCACTTCCAGCGCCAAAATACAGCACATTACATACTATTCATTAGTCTGAATCAACTTGCTTAAGCATTATTTTGTGATGTTTTTTTTCTTAAATTTTTTTTTATGACTTCTTTATATACTAGTTTTATTGCATGTGCATAAATGTATGTGAATAAAAATTTTAAAATAAAAGTTTATTTCATAAATATTTTAATTATATTATCATTCTTAATAAAAATATTTAGTTTATCACTATAAGTAATTATAATTATTAATTATTTAAATAAAAAGGTGAAATATTTGTGTTAAAAGTATAATAGATAAAATATATTAATATAATTTTACAATTCAATATTAATAAATACATATATTTTCTCTATATAACAAATAATGGCAGAAAAATAATTAACTGATATTTAGAATAAAATATCATTATAAATATGCCATTATAGCTTGATATTGAGATACTAAACTAAAATGGTAAAAGAGATAAAAATAATTATCTTATTTCATTCACAAAAGAATAGCCCACCACAGATCGCCAAGCTCTAGTCAACCTCTCGCCCTAAGCGCTGCCTCGAGTGATTTTAGAGTTCCTTGTTTTCCCTTCTCTCCGTACTCGATCCTATTCCTTTCCTTTGATTTTCTGCTCGTGGCTTTGGCGATCTCGTGTTTTGGGTGCTCTCTGTGCTCTGGCGCCCAGCGCTCTGGCACCCAGCTATGGCCTTTCTTATGACTGGTGCTCTGGCCTCCAACCCTTGGGGGAAGGCGTCAAGCCCGATCCATGGCAATAACAAAGGGTTTTTCAACCTAGAAGGTGGTGAGCCTTTTAAGTCTCCAACTAGATCGTTTAAAGATGTTCTATCTGGCAATCCGATGGTGGGTGATACTATTCCTAACTTAACTCAATCAGATTTTAATGGTGTGCCGGCTATGCTTTTCTCTGATGAGGATGCTCTTAAACTTGCTTCTCCTTTTCAATTCACCTTAGTTGGTAAATTTGGCTTATGTAGACCGAATCTTGATACGATCCAACATTTTTTCGGTAATCTAAAATTATCTGGTTTCTATTATGTTGGTTGTTTGGATGTTCGGCATGTTGCGGTTCAGCTTTCGAACGATTTCGATTACAATAGGGTCTTTGCGATAAGAGCTTATTTTTATCAATAATTTCCAAATGCGGGAAATGAACTCCTTTTTTCGATGTCAGAGAGGAATCGCCGATAGTTCCTATCTGGATTTCTTTTTCGAATTTGCGATTACACTTGTTTAACCCTAAAGTTCTTCATGATCTTGTTTCAATTTTTGGTCGTCCCCTACAAACTGACCAGGCTACGGCAACTAGAACCCGAACGTCTATGACTAGGGTTCTAGTTGAAGTTGATATTTCTAAAAAGCATGCTAAGGAAATTTGAGTGGGATCAGAAGCTTTTGGTTATTTACAAATAGTGGAATTTGAAAAAGTTTTGGAATTTTGCTCTCATTGCAATATTCATAGACATTCTATTTCTGAATGCTTTAAATTGCGCCTGAAATTGAAAAAAACTCCTAATCCGATGGTGGAAAAGGATGATTTGCCCAAAAAAATCCCTTTTAATTTGGAAAATGAATTACCTGTTTCTACTAATGTTGATATTGGGAATACTGTTAAGCTTATTACTATTTTGCTGGAAAATAGAGAAAATGTTCTAACTGAGAAAATTGCTTCTAGTGAGGATTTTGGCAATGAAGGTGATAAAGTGCCTAATATTTATGTTTATATTGATTCTATGCTTTATAATAATACTGCTCCTCAATTACCTATTCCTCGCACTACTACTGCTCCTATTATAGAACTTGAAACTAGTGAAAATGATGTTTGTGAAGAAGGGGAATTTATATCAGGTATGAAAATTTTGAAGGAGGATCAATTGATTGGTGATGAAAAAGAGGACTCTATGTCCTCTAATCTTGTGGGAACTACTAATAAAAATGAGGAGGATGGTTTTATCAAGGTGGATAAAAAGAAAGGGAAGAATGTCAAAATTTCTTTACCTACTATGCCTCATTCTACGAGAGCTCAAACTTATTCCAAAGGTTGTAATGGTTAAGGCTCTTATTTCGAATGTAAGGGGGATTGGGGGGAATGATTCGAGAATTAGAGTTAGAAATCTTTGTAGGATTCATAATATTCAATTGCTAGTTTTAATTGAGACTTTTATTTTTGTGGATAAGCTTGACTTTACTGCTACTCATCTGGATTTTTCTATGAAATTTGTTAACTGTTCTAATAAAATTTGAATTTTATTGAATGATGCACTTAGTGTGAATATTATCGATGATCTGCATCAAGTTGTTAATGTTCAAGTTTCTTTTTTTTTTTAATTTTAAATTTAATGCTTCTTTTATTTATGCCTCTTGTACTAGATTGGGTTGGCTTGCTCTATGGGATCAGTTAAATACTTTTGCTATAAATTCGACTGGCCTGTGGTGTGTTGGTGGTGACTTTAATATTATCTCTATGGATAATGAGAGATTGGTGGGAAGTCCTCCTAATTTTAAGGCTATGGATGAGTTCAACTCTATGATTAGTGATGCAATTTACATGATAATGATTTTTTTGGAGGTGCTTTTACCTGGAGTAGAGGTATCTTTTGGAAAAGACTGGATAGAATTTTATTTAATAATGATTGGATTACAGAGTTTCCTATGACTCATATGGAACACTTAAGTTGAATTGCTTCTGACCATACTCCGTTACTTTTGTCTATTGATGCTAATAGAATTCATGCTCCTTCTATGTTTAAATTTCAAAATAAGTGGTTATCTCATCATGATTTTATGAATGTGATTCATAATAACTGGATTGCTTCTGTTGCTCCTGATAATGATATTTATGGTATGCCTAGATTATGGGCTAAGCTGAGCAGATTGAAACAAGTTTTAAGATGGTGAAATAAAAATATTTTTAAAAACATTTTTGCTAATATCAAAGAGGCTTAAAATGAGGTGATTGAGTTAGATAAGGTGTATATGAACAATCCTGATTTTAACAACTTGTTTGCTCTTAATAATGCTAAAAATAATCTTTTTCACTTGTAAGATCAGGAGGAAATTTATTGGAGGCAGAAAGCTACCTCTAAAATCATTTTAGAAGGGGATAGAAATTTTGAGTATAGTGAATAGGTTGTTAGACCTAAGTTAATGTCCAAAGGCTACCAAGAGGGGGGGGTGAATTGGTATTTTTAAAACTTAAACCCTCTTTGAAAAAGTGATGAACCGAAATGAAAATTTTTTATTAAATTTTATAGAAAAAGTTTTTCAACCATAGAGTTTTTAAACAAAAGTAAAATGCAGAAAATAAAATGCAGTAAAGTAAATGACACAAGATTTATAGTGGTTCGGTCTAAACCAGACCTACATCCACTCCCCAGAGGCACCCTCTGAGTATTGCACTAATACCAATAGTGACTCTCCTTTTGCACCCACAGTAAGGCGGAGAAGCCTTTATAAAACACTCTTTTCACCACTACCCGGTGCGGTAGAGAACCGTCATCCTTTTACACAATCCACAGTATTGGCAGAGAACCGTCCGTCCTTTCACACTCTCCTAGTGAGGACAGAGAACCCTTCGTCCTTTCACACTCTCCTAGTGTGGGTAGAGAACCCTTCATCCTTTCACACTCTCCTAGTGTGGGCAGAGAACCCTTCGGCTGTTCACACTGTGACACCCCAGAATCAAATAGTAAAAGGATTCGTCTGACATTCTGATCGAACTCCATTCCAGTTGCCTTGCTCGGACCTGCAAATTTAAACCACATATAATGAGCTTACAAAGCCCAGCAAGTCACCAAAGCCTACAACTGAAATCAAAGCACGGCGATGCTATCAATATGCAGGTCAATAAAATCAAGTCAATCAATGGTCAATGAGTCTATGCAATGCGAAAATCCAGAGTCAATGAAATCAAGTCTATACAGCGGAAATCAAATCAGCGGTAAAAACATCAATAAATCAATACGTCTCAGCAATCAAATCAATAAGTGCTTCCAGTCAATATCCAATCATCGTAGCAATGTCTATCAGTCAATCCTATCAGTCCAATCAATCGTGTCGTCTAGTCAATCCGTTGTATCTATATCATCAATCAAATCAATAGTATGTCTGTATCAATTAATAGCAATTAATAGCATCAATTAAGTCAATAAGGGATTTGTGTCAGAACGTACTCTTGCAAATCGGTCAATCCAGTTATTCAATACGATTTACTATAATTTATTCATCAATATTCAATG
>NW_021320098.1:80737-180359 GCF_001605985.2 Dendrobium catenatum
TGTGTGTGTGTGTATGTTTTTATTCACTCAATTACAATCACTCTCTCTCAAATAAAATGATAATTTTAAGATTCAAAAACTAAAGGTATTTCTTGCTGAATTTGATTTGAAGACTTCGTGTTTGAGAGTTTGTTTCACCTGAAATGTTAGTACACACAAAAGCAAATACAAACCTTCTAAAATTATTATGAGATAACTACACATTTGAATAATAATATTTGGAATCATCAAAACTATACAAGTTGCAAAGATGTAAAACATGCAAATAGCAACTATCTTAACAAGAAATACTAAGTACTTTCATGCTATAGTCAATAAGAAGAATATTAGAAATTAAATTTTCAAAATTATGAGTAATGAGGGGGGAATTTTGGAGAAAGAGGATTATATTATCAATTCTGGGGTGGATCATTTTAAAAATATCTTTAATAATAACGTGAATAATATTCTTATTACTAATCCTTATTTTCCCTTATTGTATTACTAATTGTGACAACCAGATGCTTGTTAAGCCTTTGTCTGAGGAGGAAATGAACAACGATTCTGCTGCTGGTCCTGATGGCTTCACCACTGAATTATTTATGAAAACTTGGAATACTATTAAGTTGGATGTGTTGGAAGCCGTAAAGGACTTCATTTCTGGTAGCTCTTATCCTAAATTTTTCTCTTCTATTAATATTATTTTAATTCCTAAAAAGGATGTTACTAATAATTGGAACGATTTTAGACCTATTAGTCTATGCTCTTTCTTTAATAAACTTATCTTTAAAATTTTTGCTACAAGATTGGTTAATATATTGCCTAGAATTATTTCTTTTAATCAAACTGATTTTGTGAAAGGAAGAAGTATTTTTGATAATGTTCTTCTTGCCCAAGAGATCACTCATGATATCAATTCCAAGGTGAAAGGTGGAAATATCATTTTTAAACTTAACATTACTAAAGCTTATGATAATTTGAATTGGAATTTTTTATACAATATTTTATCTTTATTTGGCTTTAGTCAATCTTTTATTCAACTTATTAAAAATAATATTGAGAACTATTACTTTTTTGTTATCATTAACAGGAGGAATTATGATTTCCTTAAGTCTTCTCAAGGTTTGAGACAAGGTGATCCTCTATCTTCTGCTCTTTTTATTATTGTCATGGATTATCTTTCCAGCGGCTTGGAGTAATTGTACAAAAGGCACCCAAGACTTCTTAACCTAATAATGGGTGATATGCCTATTACTCACCTTAGTTTTGCTGATGAATTTATTATATTTGTCAATGGATCGGTTAATAACATTAAAGTTTTAGTTTAGCTCTTGAGTAATTTCTAGAATATGAGTGGTTTGGCTATTAATAAAGATAAAAGTAGTTTTCTTACTTCTAAGTCTATTAACCATGGTAGAATAAATATTATCAAGAGTGTGTGTGGTTTTAATTGTATTACCTTGCCTATCAAGTATTTGGGCACTCCTATTTTTAAAGGTAGGAAAAAAAAGTAAATCTTTGAAGAAATCTTTATAGTTTTTCAAAAGAAAATTACTAACTGGAATTCTAATTTCCTCACTTTTGGTGGTAAACTTGTGCTCATTAAAAGTGTTTGAAATTTGATTCCTATCTTTATTTTCATACTTTACAACGCTCTACTTCTTTGTGTCTTAGACTGGAGAGAATGATTAATAAGTTATTTTGGGGCTCTAAGAATAATAGTTATTGTATCTATTGGGCTTCTTGGAATAAAGTTTGTGGTGACTTTGATGAAGAGGGTTTAGGTTGCAAAGGCATTATTGATATTGTTGAGGCTTTTACTCATAAATTATGATTTTTTTTTAAATCAAATATTAGTTTGTGGAATCAATTCATGAATGTTAAGTACTGCAAACAGTTTCATCCTAATTCTTGTACTTACAAAAAGCCTAACTCTTTCGTTTAGAAAAGGCTGTATAACATTAAATGTGAGGCTGAACAATTTTTTCAATGAGTTTGGGCAAAGGCAACATTTTCTTCTGGCAAGATAATTGGTTAGGGAATGCCTCTATTGATAGTCATCTGAATACTCATAATCTACATAATATTAAGGTGCATAATTTCATTGATAAAGGGAGATGGAATGTTAATAAAATTAGGGAGGTTATTCCTTTTGAATTAGCAAGTATTATAGTGAACATTCTGTTACAATTAAATTGCACTGATCGTATTTTATTTAATTTATCTCTGTCTAGTTATTTCAAGCATAAGAATGTTTGGGAGAATTTTAAAATTAAGTATGATACGTTTGTGATTTATTCTATGATTTGGCACAACAACATTCCATTATCTTATTCTATTCTTATTTGGAGATGCATTAAAGGTTTTCTTCCTGTTGACACTTTACTTAAGAAAAAGGTTTTAGCTTCCCTTCTAAATGTCAATGTTGTTTTAATATTAAAAATATGAATCATGAGTTTGTTAAAGGGATTATTGCTTAGAAAGTGTGGAGATATTTTTTTGATATTGCTCATAAAGATATTCTTGACCATCATAGAAGCATTTTTTTCTAATATGGAATGTTGGGTCACTAAGTCTAAAAGCCACATTTATAATTTATTACCTATTCTTATTATTTGGTTCCTTTGGAGAGCTAGAAATGAGGCTAAGCATTATGAGATTAGAATGGACGCTGATCACATTATTGCTATTGTTAAAAATAAAATTTTACGTCTTTATTTGGCTAATCTGCTTTTGGTAAAAAATTTTAAGAATTGTGTTGATTTGGCTTTGAAGCTTGGCTTATCCATAAATTCTGATTATGTGATTACTTCTGAGAAATTGTGAGGTGGTTGAAATGTATTTCTCCTTTTTTAAAGCTTAACACTGATGGTTCGATTGGGATAAATGTTGTAGGTATGGGTGGCATTATTCGTAATCAGTTTGGTAATGTATTGTGGCTTATGCTGCTCCTTTAAACATGTGTAAGATTATTACTGCTGAGCTTATGGGACTTTCTGTTGGCCTTGACATTTGCTAAAGAAAAGGTATTACTAATGTGACTATTGAGGTGGATGCACTACTTTTAATTCAAATTATTCAAAATGAGCATGTGGGCCATCCCCATCTTTTTCAACATTATTATAAGAATTAAACAATTACTTGTTGATCTTAATTATACTATTGCTCATGTTTATTGTGAAGTTAATGCCTGTGCTGATTGGTTGGCCAAATTTGGGTGTCAACTTGAGGCTGTTCAAGAGTTTGAGGAGGCTAATTTGCCTTCTCTTTTGAGAGGATTGGTCAAGTTGGATAAAATGTGTTTACCATATATTAGAATTGGTTGATGGTTGTTCTCTTGTATGCTCTATTGGTGTTGTTTTCTCTCGGGTGGTTCTTCTTTTCTCTCGTGGTTATGTTGTTTTCTTTTATTATCTCTTGGGTAGCTGGGTTTTAGTTTTTCTTTTGTTTTCATGTGGTTTTGTTTGATAATTTTTAGGAGTTAGCTTTTATTTTGTTCTGGCAGCAGCTTTTAAACTCTTTTACTTCTTTTTTATGCTGGCTGGAGTGTTCTAGGTTTGGCCATCAACAACTGAGGGTTTGCTGCAGTTCTGTTGGTTGGATCCTGCTAGTGATTTTCTTTTGGCTTATGTTTGCTATTTGGGTTTCTATGTGCTGGAGTGCCCAGGTCTGGAAGGTGGATCTGCTATGTGTTTTATTTCACTTGGGTTTAATTGTGCATTTTCTTGTTATTTGGTCTACTAATATGTGTGTTTGTGTTCTGTTCGGTGCCTTGATTTTCCCGAGAATGAAACATCTCCAGGTTGCTTGGGGCATGGCGCTTTACATATTTTTTGGTTTATTATACTTCCTGTTTTGGCCTATCATTGTTGGTTGTTCATTCCTCTTATAGGTAATTTCCTTTTCTTTGTAGTGTTTTATTTTTGGGCAGTTTTGTTGTTTTTTTGCAGGTTTTTTTTACGGCCTGGAGGGAGTTTTTGGCAAAAAGATTGTTCTGAATGCGTATTTATGGATCTTTCTTTTTTGGGCCCTTTCTTGGTGCCGCCCTAAATTGTATCTAGGCAATTTTGTACTTTGGGTTAGTAGGGGACAATCGGCTCTTAGGTTTTCTTTCTTTTATTATTTATAGCTCTTTGAGTATTAGTGAGCTGAATGTCCCCTCAAGGACTATGTAATTTTGATTAATATTAAAGCGTAGGCCCATCCAAGAGTTTCAACTAAAACAAAAAAACAAAAGAATAGCCCATCCATAATAAAATTTTACTATATTATAACAATTTCTTGAAAAGCAATTTTGATGATGCAATATGCAAGTTTAATGGAAATGAGACTAGTGGTTGATAGTTAACTATTTGAGATCCTAAAATTTTGAAATTCATCATGTAAATGAATATGGACATAGATGAAGATAAGTACTAAAGATTACTATTCAATAAAAAAATATAAAAATAAAAATCTACAATTAAATAGACTATGATACACCTTTCTACTCATTGGAGTTAAAGGTTTGAAATACCATTATATAGAAAGGGGTCTTCAAGAAACTTTGTCAGGAGATATTAACCACTAAGTTAGATGTTATGCATGAAGAATCAGACACTCTTGTTACAGTTCATAATTTTAAGCTAAAATTTATTATCTTTTGGCAAAAACAAATACAATAAATACAAATGATATAATTCCCTTCATAAAATCTATTTCTTTTGAATTATAATTTAAAATAAATGATCAAATGTAACAAGTTCAAATTTAATATTTAAAATAAATATATTAATAACAACATAAGTTACATCTTAAAATTTAAAGTAATAACTACTTAATTATTTTTCCTTAAGAAATACAGAACATATATCATTATCTTAAGTAATAAAGATAATGAAATGAATTTATTATCTTGATTATATATATATATATATATATAGAGAAATTTAAAACATATATCATTATCTAAAAAAATATAAAACAAACATCAAATAGGACTAAAACTAGAAAGAAAGAAATGAGCAAATGAAATGAATTCAGCTCATATTTTAAAAAATCACAGTTTAATTGTTATGTAAAAAATATATATCATAACTAATTTCTCTAAAGAGAATACAACCTATATGTAAAAAAAAATCCATAAATCAAAAAATCATCTAAAAAATTTAATTTAATTTAATTAAACTCAAAAAATCAGACAAATAAAAATATATAAGTGAATGAAATAAAGAAATCTGTCAATTAAATAATAAATATAATATAATTGAATATAATTAAACTCAATTAATCAAGCAAAGAAAAATAACTAAGTAAAGAGCTTTCATTCATATATGAAGAAAAATATATTTATAATTAGAGAATTTTTCAATGTAAACAATAGAAAATATCTTCGGAATCCAAAATTTTCCAACAAAATCAAACAAAAGATAAAAAAATTATGCAAATAGATTACCAAATCAAATAAATTATAAAAAAACTATGCAAAGATATATATTTCATTTTATAAATAAAAATATAATTATAATAAGATATGTTTCTAAACAAAAAAATTTAGGCATCTTTGACTTCCAAAGCTTTCTCGTTGCAGTTAAAGAGCTGCAAAAAGTTGATATAGAGCTGCAAAAAGTTGATATGATCTTCTCGTGTCGCAACACTGCCATTACAAAGGAGTTGGTAGGAGCACTGCATGCAGATCTTCTTCTCAACACCAAAGAAATAGGAGAGATTGTAAAGAATTGTGTAAAGTATCATAGTTAGGGTGGAGAGTTTTGATGAGTTGCTAGGAGTTATAATAATTAATATGATAAGAAATATAAAGGAGTTATGAGAGGGAAAAATATAAAAGAAGGAATAAAAAATTATATGGAATAACGAAGAGAAAATATAAGAAAGAAAATAAATATAAAGGCAGATACCAAGAGCGGGAATATGAAGGAGATATTTAAAATTAAATTAAAATTAAGATCATGGATAAAAGAGAATAAAGAAAGAGTATAGATCTAATAAAAGAGAATTCAAATGGAAGATTCAGTACAAATGTCGAATGAAGACACAGAGGCATTTAGGGAATTCAAAGTATGTGTATTATTTTTTATTATTTCTTTAAATAAAACATATTATGATTTAATTCTTTTAAATATTATAACTAATAAAATAATAAAATAAACAAAATTTTTTCAATAAATAATAATGAAAGGGCTTAGATTTTTATATTGTGAAGAATTCAAGTGGCTTTTCAAATAAGTAATATTATAATTATTCAAAGGCTTGAATTTGGGAAATGAAGACTAAGTTAATTTTCTTATTTAAATATTTATAGTGAACTGCTGCAAAATGCAACATTAAGATCTTAACATAATTAAATTGTTAAAGAATTTATAATATTTATAGTTATTAATTTATTGAAAGTAAATTATATATTTAAATGATATGCATGATTATTAAGTGCTTGAATTCAATAATGAGAAGAATTACTTAATTAGTTTATAACTATATATATATATATATATATATATATATATATATATATATTATGATAATAATGAATATATTATTAATTCATTAGAGTAGTTATTAATTAAAAAAAATTATAAAAATAAATTATTAATCTAATCTTAATTAAAAATAAATATTAAATACACTAATTGAGTCCTACTTAAATGCAATTAATGTTAACAAAATGAAAATTTTCATGTATTTAAATGAATAAAAAAAGTTGATAAATAAGTTAATTAAATATATAAATTTGAGATTCATCTTTGGTAAATTAATTTGAATGCTAGGATTGCATTTTGGAAGAATCATAAGCCACACTTATATAGTAGTATATATATAATATATATACATTGCAGTTCATCCGTTAACCTTTGTGTGAATCAGTTACTTTTTGCATGTATAGTAGAAGACATTAATGCTTATATATGCTTGTGATTGTCTAGCATAACTTTTACTCGAAAATCAGAGGAAAATTTCTCTAGAATATTTAGCAAAAAATTCCTCCATAAATTCATGCAGTTTTTTCCTACAAGTACTTTTAGGGGTGTCAATTCGGGTCAACATGTCGGGTTATGATTGAACCCGAAACTGACCTGGCACTATTCAGGTCAACCCAAACTCCACCCATTTTTAAAAAATGGTTCAGGTTTTCGAACCCGAACCCGACCCGATTCGGGTCCGGGTCAACCCAACCCGACACGAATGACCCCGGGTTGACCAAAAATTGCTAGTTTTTGGGTCAAAAATCATGTCAATCTTTGATTTTCGGCTCAAAAACAAGTCAATCTCGAATTTTTGGATCAAATATGAGTTTTTGTATTAATTTCAGATTGCTAGGTCAACCGAACATAACCCAATTTTTAAAACTGGTTGATTTGTTGAACCCGAACCTGATGACCCGTTTTGGGTCAGGCCGGGTTGACCCTAACCCGAATTTTTTTGGGTCGGGTTCGGGTCGTGTCAAAAATTGACACCCCTAAGTATTTTCGTTTTTTCCTTTAGCATGGGAATCCTAATGCCAAGTTTGGTAAATATAGTAGGTCAACATGCAATTTAACGAAAAGATTTAAGGCTCATTTGGGACGACTTTCTATCGCTATTTTTCAAGGTTTTGAAAATCGGACCGGACAACGAACCGGCTGAAGGAGAGGTTCATGGCCGGTCGAAACGGGGTCGAACAGGATGACATAATAAATAACAATATTATTTAAAAAAATTAAAATTAATGATTAATTTTCCCCTAATACATTCATTCTACATTCTATTTTATATGCTGGCATAGATATACAAAAAATCACATGAGGGAAATTATTGAAGCACATGAAAGTATTGAGTTAAATCTCACATTAGTTATATGAAGAATACATCGGTATAGAAATACAAAAAATCATTGACCCTCCCACAAAACTAAATTATTAGGTTGAAAATAAATTTGATCATTGGTGTATAAAACAAAACATAGGACTTACTCAGATCCAAACTCCCTAGCAAACAAAGGTATAGCTAATCTCTAGTAGAAAGCAAACATAAATATATAAATAAACTGTTCATAATTTCATAGTAAGATTAAAAATATTTATATTTGGTTTCTCTTCTTTGACCATGCTTTAGATAACATCCCGACATGAAAACCTACAGGACATTAACTTAGACTTTCAAACTCTAATTTGGTTCAAAACTTCAAATAAACTAAACATGATCAAACAAAACCTACAGTCAAACCTTGTTTATAATGTAAACATAAAACACAAAACACTCCTACTAAATCTAATAATCATCAACAAAATCTGTGAGATCAAAAGATGAATTCTCAAATTCTCCTTCACCAAAATCTTGCATCACAAATGCTTCTGCATCCTCTCGTGGTATGTCATCTTCATCACATGTATTAGCTAAGTTGGGTTCATCTGCAAATCATTAATGTGAAATAATAAGTTTATATTTTATATTACACTCAAAAGATATAACTTATTTTACAATTTTACTTGGGGTTTGTCCAATTGATGTTATGTTTGGTTGTATATCGATATGAATAGCACCATCTTTATAAATTTCTGTCTCCAAATCTTCTAGATACAATTCTGGAGTTGGCTCATCATCAAGGATCCAAAAGTCAATAAGTTCAATACTTGCGTAGTCCAAAGGATCATAGCTTCTTTTTCTAGACTGTAACCTACAAAATTGTTATAAATTTTTTGATAATAACATGTACATCATCATTTAAAAAGATATTTAAAATATTCTCAAATAATACCTATTTTTTAATTTGAGATTGTAACGAACATATACTAGATCATTTAGCCTTTGGTGCTCAAGATGATTTATCTTTTTGTATGAATATGCTCAAACACACTCTAGTTCTTCTCACAGCTTGATGAAGATGATGTCTGACTAAGAAGTCTAATAGCCGATGTCTATAGGTTTGGTGCACTAGAGCCGAACATCTTTCACCATTCATCTACAAGAAAAATGCAGTGGTTTATTCAAATATATTTA
Source organism: Dendrobium catenatum (assembly GCF_001605985.2). Lineage (NCBI taxonomy): Eukaryota > Viridiplantae > Streptophyta > Magnoliopsida > Asparagales > Orchidaceae > Dendrobium > Dendrobium catenatum. Next base: position 89,690 of record NW_021320098.1, read on the forward strand.
TTGTAAATAAAAACATCATAATTCATATAAATATTACAATAAATTCTCAAAAGTTTTTCATCTTACCAGGTTGCATTTCTTTTGCCAATGTTAATTTAATTGGCTTCCCAAAACTTTCCAAATTATCACGAAATAGCCTCAACTCATTCATTGCCAAAGATGGTTTTGCACAAATATATTTATTGTCAATTAATTCTATTATACCTTGCATAACACCATGCTTGTTGCAGTAATTTTCCCTATCATACTGAAAATGAGGGTTAAAAAAATAAGTTGCTGAATGTATCCCTTGTCTCAATTGATTATCCCATCTTCTCTTAATGATACTAGTGAAGGGCTTGTACATTCTTTTGTTGTTTCTAAACATGGCCTTCATTGCTTTTCTATCTCTGTACATACCATCATAAAGGTACCCACGAGATGGCATTTCATTTGCATCAATAATTCTTAGCAACCTAATTAAAGACCCTGATAATTTTGAAATTATTAAACTATCATTCTAGAACCTTGCATCCAAAATAATTGAGTCTACCTCTTTCCCCTTCATTATCTTACATAACTTTGAATTAGTGTAAGTCTTACTGGTGATGAAAGCATGATTATAAACAAATCTTGTAATCTTTAATGCTTTTCTTTCAAGTTCTGAGATGTAAGGCATGCTTCCAATATCCTTCAGAATATGATTTAGGCAATGTGCAGCACAAGGTGACCAATATATATTTCCAAATTTCTCATGCAATAACTCACTAGCTTTCTTATAGTTTGCTGCATTATCCGTCACAAAATGAACTATGTTTTCTTGACCAACCCATTCAACAATATCAGTGAATAGTGCACATAATGTTGTTGCATCTTTAGACAAAGCGGCACATAATTGGTGTGGTCGAATCAAAGGATAATTCTATTTGAGAAACTTCAAAGACAAAGCGGCACATAATTGGTGTGGTCGAATCCATAATTGGTGTGATCAAGTATAGAGTAGTTCTAGTTCACAAGAAAATCCATAAAGAGAAGAAAATTTGACGAAGCATAAGGTGATCAGTCTTAAGTTCAAATTCAGATTTAGTAACAAGTTTCAAGTCTTAAGTTCATTCATTATTTCTTCTTTAAGATTTTAATGGATGAAAATTTACTAAAAGAGAAATATAATTATTGTAAATTTGGTTAAAAAAGATTTATAGCAATGGTCAAACTAATTTTCAACCCAAGTTTCTAAGCCTATGTATGTGATATAAAACTTAATATTTCTGCACCAAACGATTTTTTAGCCATCTAATATAGGGCTAAACCCAATACTATATTAACAAAGTTGTATCTAATACACTAATGGTCAAACTCATTTTCATTCTAAAAACTTAAGCCACTGTGTGAAGGTCAATCACTTGAAATTTCTATGTTAACACATTTTTCTAATATCTGATGTGGAGCTTAAACCCAATACTCTCACATGCCATAATTAATAGGTTCTCCGTTCTCACCATAATTTTGGGTTTGTTTCTTTCCATAAAGTGTGGGTAGAAAGTTTTCATTCAAGCACCATCCGACTGTTAGAAAGAAGCTTTGCATAAAGAAAAAGAGGGGAAATCCGAATCAACCAAGTCCTTATTTTCTACAATTCTATATTATGATATCCGGTTTGTGGATTTACTTCTATTCTACCGGGACTTTATAAGATATCTAACAACAATTCATGCCAACTTCACTTAATTTAAGATATCATAGCATGCATAAAATGTACCCTAGGACAGGAAAATGGCACAAACAGTAAACTGAAATTTGAGCTAACCGTGGCTTAGCGAGCAGAAGAAATGCCGCGGATTTCCAAACCGAACAGCATGGGCGCAAGCTGAAATTCGAAAAAAAAAAAAATTTACATTTTAGAATAGGAAAATCAAGTTAAAAACATACACGAAAAAAAAAAACATCTATTGATTCAATGATTCATGTATGTGGTTTTGAGTTTTTACAGAAAAAAAAAACTTTAGAAACAAAGGATACAAAGTTACAAATCAGTATAGAAGGCTCGTTTGCCCTCTGTCTTCGCGAATGAGCTGTCCTCTTCGGTGACAGCTTCTGGCTTTGCGAGTTTGCGACCAGACACAGCGAAGGAGCGTCGGGAAGGAGAAGAACCCGAGCAATCGAAACAAGAGAAATGAAATAGGGTTTGGTTTTTTCGCATAAAGAAGCGCATCTCAACCGTCTGATCTTCCATCCTCCGCTAAAATGGCGCGGTTGCTGAACCGGCCGGTTATCCGAAACCGGGACCGGTTTGGCGGTCGAACCGCCAATTCGAGCGGTCGAACAACGGTTTTGGGATTTCCTGGTTCTGGTTTGAACCGTAACCGGCCAGTCGACCGGTTCGCGGTTCAACCAGTTGAACCGGCCGGACCAGTCCGGTTTTCAAAACGTTGCTATTTTTAGTACAATAATCTATTAAGAGAAAAAATTATTGCTCTAAACCTGTAAGCATTAGTCCATGTTTCTCATTTGAAAACTAGACATGATATACAAAATATTCACATATTTTATTAGGAGATATTTTTAAGACATTTGAGAAGATTATTGAAGAAAATAAAAATTCTATGGAGAAACTATCATATAAACCATGAAATTTCGTAGGATTCATCCGAAGAGCAACAGATGAGAAAAAAATATAAAAGGAATGAAGTCACAAGAAAAGAAAATTGAAGAGCTACAATAATGTCTTATAATCATTGTACATAAAAATAAAAATGAGGAAAAAAGAACTCTTTAGTCTTTTCCATCCCTAATTTGTCATTTGATTTTAAGAAAACGAGGTAAATGAAATTACTTATAGAGGAAGTTTAAATATTTATAATAAATTATTTTTACATTAAGTAATTTAAATAATTTATATCATTTTAGCAAAAGGAAAGTAAATTATTTTAGGGAAGATAATGAATAACTCGGGCATAACTTATCTATACTTAATAACAAACTTATCTCTTTATCACTAATTGAAAAACGAAAATTTTATGAAAGACTATGATCTTAAATCTACACATAACTTATCTTCACTAAATATAATTACATCCTTAGGAAATAATATAATTATGATACAATTATATGTACATAAATTATTTTTTTATTTTATTTTATTTTATTTTATTTTTTAGTTAAAACCCACCAAAGGGGCCTACGCGTTGATTAAAGGGGAAATTACAAAGTCCTTAAGGGGCTCTCAAGCTCTCTAATGCTCAAAGAGCTACCAAAAAGAAATAAAAGAAAACCTGAATGCAATCAATGTTAAGTTTAATGGAATTAGAAAAAAAAAAGTTTAATGGAATTGGATGAAGGCTTACACTAGATAATACCATTAGAAAGCCCAAAAGAATTCGGCACCACCTCCTGAATACCAAAAAACTCCAAAGTAAAAATGACATTTTTAAAATGCTTCAAAGCAAGAAGATTAGCAGAGAATAGAGCCTTGACTTTATCCATAATATTATGAATAATTCTTTGCTAATTCATAGGGACTCCATTGAACCGTGCATCATTCCCATCCAGCCAAATGAACCAACAAATAAGGGAAGGAATTAGATTCCTAATGTGCCCCTTAATGTTCACAAACCAGCCCTCCAACAACTTAATAATCTCAATACCAGGCCTAAAGATATTTAAGTTAAAAACTGTCTCAAAAAAATACCAAACGTTCATAGCAACAGGGCCTGAGATAAACACGTGATGTAAAGTTTCAATGTGTTAACAACATTGACATTTAGAAGTGATAATAAACCCTCTCTTCCTTAATAAATCATCTGTTGGAATATACATTTAGAAGTGATAATAAACCCTCTCTTCCTTATTAAGAGGAATCTGTTGAATAAGTAAAACAATGGGCTGGGGGAGAACCTGATCAAGCTTCACCAGATCCCAGCCATTACCCGAAAAGAACTCCTTCACTTTAACAGTATTGGTAGAGTTAGTATGAAGTAAAGAATCCAAAGACTCACCATTCACCCAACGATCTTGCCAAAAGAAGATATTACCATGCCCAAGACCCCAAACCAAAGAAGGTTCCACCTTCAATTTAATCAAACAAAGGCGATGCCAAACCTTAGACTACCCTTTAGAGTAAAAACAAATGGAAGGATGAAGCTCCCCACAGTACTTGGCCCAAAGACTAACATTATTTCTAAAATTAAACCAAAGTTTAAAGGAAAAAGCATTGACCAAATCAGACATAGTTTTGCAACCAAGCGCCCCTTCTTGAAGGGACCCACAACAATTCACCCATGAGGTCCAGTGTATTTTAGAGTTCTGAGCATTACCTCTCCAAAAACATTTATTAAAAATCCTCTCCAGCCTCAAACAAATCAACTTGGGAGGAAAAAGAGTTTGAAAGAAATAAACAGGCAAAGAGGCAAGCACGCTTTTGATCAGGGCAAGACGACCCCCAAAACTCAGAAAATTGGAATCCAAAGAAGAAAGCTTATTCTGCACAGAAGAAAGCTTATTCTGCACAGAAGAAACCAAACCATCAAAGAGGAAAGTCTTCTTCCTCCCCTTATAGAGAGGAATACCCAAATATTTTAAAGGAAAAATCGCCTGAGAAAAACCCGTAATTAGATTCTTAATAGCCAAAATTCTATCAGAGTTAACAGACTTAGCAGTGAAAAAATAACATTTCTGCTTATTAAAAACAAGGCCACTAACCTCTTCAAAACTTTTAAAGAAGCATAGAATCTTTTTAATATTATTATTAGAAGCATTAGAAAACACAATGAAATCATCTGCGAAACACAAATGAGAGATATTGATACCACCCGAAATTTTAAAATACAGACTAGGATAGTTAATAAAAAGAGAAGAAAGCCCCCTAGATAAGAAATTGGCAACTAAAATAAAGAGAGCCGGTGAAATAGGATCACCTTGACGAAGCCCATGGGAAGCTTTAAAAAACTCATGGCTCTTACCATTAACAATAATAGAAAAATGGGTACTTTCAATATAGACTTTAATAAGAGAAATAAAATGTTCATCAAATCCAAACAGGTGCAACATACTATAAATAAATTTCGAATTAATGTTATCATAAGCCTTTTCAATGTCTAACTTCATAATCATATTGCCCCCTTTAACCTTCACATTAAGATCATGGCAATACTCCTGGGCCAACAAAATGTTATTCGTAAAGCACGACCTTTCACAAAGCCCATCTGATAAGGAGAGATAATATTAGGTAAAATTAACATAAGGTGATTCATCAAAATTTTAGAAACAAGCTTATAAAAAAAAGAATACAAACTAATAGGTATAAAGTCATTCCAAGAGTTAACATCACTATTCTTAGGAATAAGGACAATAGAAGTAGATGAGAAAAATTTAGGGATTGGAGAACCCTTAAAGAAATCAAGCACAGTAGCATAAACATCATCCACAATAATATTCCAAGAATGTTGAAAAAACTTAGAGGTGAACCCGTTAGGCCCAGCAATAGAGTCCACATTCATGTTAAATAAAGTATCTTTAATCTCATCAATAAGAGGTAAACCAGATAAACCCACATTGGCTTCATGAGAAACCAACTTAGGGATAAAGGAATGATTAACCACCGTGGCCGGGATAAAAGGCTTATTAAGATGCTTATGGAAAAACTTAACAACAAGGTTAGCAATCTCCTCAGGATCATCAGTAAAAGAACCATCCTCTTTAGTTATTTTATGGATACCATTCACATCACATTTTTTATTAACCAAAGCATGAAAGTATTTAGTGTTCTTATCACATCCATCAACTATCTGGAAGCCGCTTTTTGCTTCCAAAAATTTCTTCCTGAATTTGAAGCTTACCAAGATCCCCTTTGGCTTCAAGAAGTAGCACAAGATTAGACATAGAAGGGTCTAACTGACAAGTATCCTCTAAAGAACTAACCTTATATTCCGCCAATAAAATATTGGTAAAGATGTTTTTAAAAATGCTATGATTCCACCAATTTAAAACCATTTTAAGCTTTTTCAACTTAAACCAAAGCCTATTCATATCAGAAATCGTATCATCCGGATGAAGAGGAGCGTGCCAATTATTGCTAACAACATCAAGAAAAGAATTATGGGTTAACCACATATTCTAAAACCTAAACTGAGCAGGAGCTCCCAACGATTTATTATGAATATTAATAAGGAGAGGAGAATGATCAGAAAGAGTACGTCTAAGATGCTCAATTTTAGTAGAATTAAAAGATCAAATCCAAGCATTATTAAATAACACTCTATCTAAACGTTGCCACAAATGACCATGGCGCCAAGTAAATTTATTACTAGAGAAACCAATATCAATAAGATTGCAAGACATTATCATATCATTAAATTCATCCATAGATTGGAAATTAGACCGAGAGCCACCTAACCGCTCATCAGGATTAGAAATGGTATTAAAGTCTCCACCGACCAAACAAGTTAAGGAACAAACATTACGAAAATTAGAAATTTGCTCCCACAAAATGCGCCTAGAGTAATGAGAAGAGGCAGCGTACACAAAAGAGGCACCACATAAATTATTATTTTATGATACTCATATTACATATAATCATGATTCAAGCTCCTTTGATTAAAATATTTATATGTTAGGAAAAACAAATTCTAACCTAGCTTTGACAATGAATGATTTTGGCTTCCTTTCAGATAAATTTCTTAATGCTTTAAAAAAAAAAATTAGTACAAAAATTTCTTAAAATAGAAAAATAAAAGAGTTGTCACAAATGAAGCATTAATATATTCTATTTCGTCCACTCGTGATTCACAACATACAAAGATTGAGACTTTATTTAGGATGGCTTTTTTACTGCTTCTTAAAGTAGTTTTCTAGTACAAAAATTTTAATTACTGTACTATAAAGCTACTTTAAAAAGTAGTAAAAACACGTTCTAATTGAAACCTGCATCATTAGAAAAAGTATATTTGTTTCATTATAATAAATTGTTATCTACTATTCAAACTATTTATGATATGTCTCAAAATTAGTATCTTTGAAAGTACAAATTATATTAATTTAATAAGTAGATTAAATAAAGTTATATACTTTTATTAGCATATGTTCTTATTCGTTCATGTATATTACACATAGGTAATATTATAGATATTATATCAATAAAAGATATTCAGAACATTTTTTATTCCTAGCCATCTCCCCTCGTTGGAGGGGCTCGTTCTCTGCTTACCATCTATCTTTCTCGCTCTTGGGAGTTTTTTCCCTCCCTTTATGGTCTCTTTTGTCGGTGTTTTCCATTTTTTTGGTATGCCCTATTTTTGTTTTTTTGATCCTTAAACTTAATTTCTTTCGGTTGGCGGTTAATCAATTGAAATTTATTGATCTTGGATTTTTGAACGGTAAACCTAGTTCTAGGTCGTTCCTTAATTCCCTCTCGGGTATTTCTTCTTCAGTGCCTTTTCCAAACCTCAAAACCTCTACTTTTAACAAATTGTCATTGCTTTGGATCTACAAATATGAAATTTTCGCTCTAGCAGACCCTATTGAATTCTCTTTAGTTGGAAAGTTTCCTAATCGAAGGCCTGCTTTGGAATCAATTAGGAAATTATTCTTTAATCTCAAACTCAATGGTTAAATCTTGGTGACCTTGTTGGATTTTATGCATGTGTTGATCAAATTGAATGATGATATGGATTATTACTAAGATTATACTCATTGTTCATATTTTGTTAGCAATTATTTCATGAAATTGAGTAAATGGTCATCCCTTCTCAATATCTCTTACGAAATAACCCATTATTCTTATTTGAATTTCCTTCTGAAATCTTTGCCCGCACATGTTCACTCCCTATATCCTACACAAGCTTGGTTTGATATTTAGTCGCCCCCTTCATAGTGAAAACCCTAGTTCATTTGGCTCTTATCCCTCGATTACTCAAGTGTTGATGGAATTAGATATCAATAAAATGTTATCCAGATAGTGTTTGGATTGGGCCTAAAAATTTTGGCTATGCTCAAAATGTGGTGATAGATAAGTTTTCCTTCTTCTCTGATCATCAAAAATCTTTGGGTCATTTTAAAAAGGAATGTATTAGCCTTCATCCTCATTTAGCTAAAGTACCAACTACTACACATAAGTCTGTCACTATTGTTGATATGGAAACCTATCAATTAACTCTAGTTGTTGCTATTCATCCCATAATTGTACATAATGTGGATGTTGCAAATGTTAGGGAACTTGCTCCTTTTCTTCATGTCTCTATTGCTGCTTAGGAAATTTTGGATATTACTAATATTTTGACAAGTATTCGTGTGCTACCTCCGGTTGTGAGCTTTTCTGATGTTCACCAGGTTAAGTTAAATATGCCTTCTAGTGAATGTGTTGGCTCAAAATTAAATATGCAATTGATTACACATATATGCTTGAGATTTTTTAGATTGATTTTATATGAAGTACTTAGGATAAACTAGTAGGTGTATAAAGTCTTTTTATCTTTATGAATGCAATTATAAATTTAAAATAAAGGTCATGAAAGTTCTAAAGTGACGCATTTCATACACACAATTTGGAATCCAAACATGAAAGAGACGTCCCTTAAGGGAGAGTTCTTTCCATTTGGAGAAAAAAAATGGATAATTTGGAATCTAAAGAGGAAAAAAATGCCACTTAAGGGGAAGTTTCTTTTTACTTGGAGATCCAAATCCGATGGATCTAAGGAGCCAGATGAAGGAAGCTGAAGAAATAAAGATAAAAAATGCTTCACTTTAAAAGAACTTGTGTCATTCCAAAGGCGTAGAAGCTAGGTTATTGTTGGTGGAGCCTAGAGACCTTTACATTCAATAGACCCTGGGTTGTATGTTAAATGGCATTTGTTACAGGAACCATTTGAGATTTAATATTCTTTTGATGTTTTTTTAAATTTTTTACATGGTAGAAATTATATGGTTTTTATAGTTTTGTTAATCATGTGTTTTATTTTAGCGTAGATCTTGGTAGCCACCTAAGGACAAAAAAAAAATTTCTACTTGTAAAAAAATAAAAAGAAAAAAGCTCACATAGAAAGATTAATGATCCTAAGAAGTAAGCCTAGGCACGTTGGGGGATTTTTTTCAACATATCTTTCCTTCTCTCCTTGTTTAAAGCCTCCTCACTTTTGGATCATGGGAGACCACCTGACCTATTAGAGTGCAATTTTGCATAAGGGATGTTGTGCTCTCTAGGAAAAAATCTACTTTCTAAGTCTTTTTTTAAATTTCACTAAATACCATTTTTTTTTCATAAAAAGTTGATTTACACGCATTAAATTGCAAATAAATTAAAATTAATTAAAGTTAATTGCATCAAGTATAATCTCAACTTTCATAAGTAGATCGAGGGGCTATTTAGGAGATTCTCTAGATGTTTGTCATAAATTCTAAAAAATTTAAATAATAGCTTACCCATCTTTCATAAAGGTTGGTTGTCATAGTTTTAAAACACCTAGTTAGTTTAGCTAGCATTCCAATTCAGGCTGATGTAAGTCCAGAATCGTACTTCATTAGCTATGTTCGGCTTACTATTACATAGTGTCAAAATTAGACTTAGGTTTCAGTGCAGAATTATTTTCTCTTCTCATGTTATTTTCTCCTTTATAGATGGCTCATAAGAATATTGCCATATTAAGATGGCCCTAGAAGATGAGAGAAATAATGCATTCAAAAAATGTATAGGGGTCTTCTTTTATAAGGTAATGTTATTTGGCCTCAAAAATGCTGGCATAACCTACCAACGGGCAATGACTAAAATTTTTAATGAGCTTGAATGTTATATCAATAATTTAGTCAAAAACATTAAGGTCAAAGAGGCTCGTTTATATGACTTAATAATTATCTTTGATCAGTTGCACCACCATGACCTCAAAATGAATCCCTTAAAGTGTACCTTCATTGTCACTTTAGAAAGTTATTTTGCATTATAGTGAGGCACTATGGAATTGAAATTGATCCTGCTAAGATTGAAGCCATCTTAGGTATGCAACCTCCTAGAATCCTTACTCATAAAAGGTCTCTACAATGTAGCTTATCATACATAATAAGCTTCATTGCCAATCTCTCTAGAAGATGTCAATCATTTTATATCCTTATTAAAAAGAATTTTTAATTTATATGCGATGAGAAATGTCAAAATTCCTTTGAAAATATTAAGTAATATCTTATAAATCCTCTAGTCTTGGAAGCCCCTATTTTGAGAAAACCACTAATTCTTTACACTACAGTCTTGGATGACTCGTTTGGTGCCTTATTAGAACAAGTTAATGAAGTGGGAAAGAAAAATGCTCTTTATTATCTTAGTTTAAGACTCATTCCACTAGAAATCTAATATCCTTCCATTAAGAAATATTGCCTTGCTTAATATTTGTATCCCAAAAGTTTGGCATTATATATTATCTCATCAAGTAAGTTTAATCTCTCGAGTAAATTTGTTACAATATCTTATGATCCGACGCACATTGTCTGGATGTCTGGCATGGTGGTGTATGTATAACTTTAATTTGAAATAATCTTCATTCCAATCTATTATGTAAAAGGATAGCCACTGTCGACTTCCTTGTAGCGCATCTACTTCTGGTACAGTCTCCCCTAAATGATGATTTATCTAAAAAAATAAATCATGACTTTAGAGGAATCTGACGATCTTATTTAAGAGTTATGTTTTAATGATGCAACATCTTTTTAAAGAGATGAAGCACTAAAATCTATTCTTCTTGAAAATGCTAAAATTGGCATGATTTTCATAACACCATAGAAAGGAATGATGCATTTTTTTATCATTTATTAGATCCTTGTATAAATAATGAGCTCAAATATGAAGCTCAATAACTAGTTTGCAGCTTACAATATTAATGGATATAAAATAAATCAAAATATTTGGAGATTCTCAATTAGTTATAGACTAGACTGCGGGAACCTATAAGGTTTTAAATCCAAAACTTCTAAAGTATCATTAATACCCAAATCATCTTCTTGAGCAAATTCTTGTTGTAACTTTATATAAAATTCCCCATGGAAATAATTTTGTAATGGATGATTTAGCAATGCTTGCAAAGGAATTTATCTGTCCATAAGAAAGACTCCATTTCTATAGAAGTTCAGGGCTAATAAGTTATAAACTTGGAGCACATCAATAAGAAATCTTCTGAGATCTAATTTGCCTCTTTAATGTGTGATGAAGATGGTGATTGGAAATAGCCTTTCATTGATTACCTTCAAGAAGTAAACTTCCTTGAGATAAATAACTCACCAATCAAATCAAGAAACATTCCCTCTTATATGCACTTGTGAATGAAACTCTATACCATCACTCATTTGATTATATTTGGTTATGTTATTTAGATAATCATGAAGCCCTAAAGGTTATGAACAAGATAGATGCCAAATTGTATGGGGCTCACCAATTTGGCCCTAAAATGAAGATAAAAATTAAAATATTTGGATATTATTTTTCTTCCCTAATTTATAATTTCATAAATGTTACAAGATGTTGTCATCAATGCTAAGTTCATGGTGTGGTTTTACATCAGATGCCTAACTTGTTGTATCCAATAATAGCTTTGTGGCCCTTCAAAAGTTAGGGCATGGATGTTATCGAGCCTATTGATCGTTCAACTTCAAAGGGTCATCGCTTCATTTTAGCTATGACTTATTATTTTTCCAAATGAGATGAAGGAATTCCCCCACACCAAGTAACATAACACTATGTTATAAAGTTTTTCCATGCCCATATTGTGTATCAATTTGGCATGCCTCATAAAATCATATCTGATAATGTGTATTCATTAAAGTTAACTAAGATAAATAACTTTGTAAGATGTCATTGTACTGATTGGAGAGGCTCTATAGTCAATTATCCATAGGATAATGGATTGGCTGAAGACTTCAATAAAATCTTGGTACAAATCATTAAGAAAAAAAATAGATGATAACAAATGCTGGTGGGTGAGAGGTTAGTGGAAACCTTGTTGGCCTCCTCTTATGGACTTTGACCCAATCCACTCTATTTTCTTTAATGTATGGGTCAGAGGATGTGCTCCCTTTAGAAGTGCAAATCTTTTCATTGAGGATTGCCATGCAGAATAAAATTATAATTGAAAAAAAAATACAAAACTATGGTTGGAGGAACTCGAAGGCCTTGAAGAGTTTTACCTCCAAGATTAAAAAAAAAAACCTAGAACTGCATAAAACATGAATAATTCAAACTCATGATAAGTTAGTGCAACCTATAACTTTCCAATTAGGAGACTTGGTTTTGATTCTTTGAATACCTATCTTAGCCCATCAAAAAATCAGTGAAAAGTTTGAACCAACATGGGAGGGACCTTCTACCTTATAGATAGTTTATGAAGAAGGCTTTTAGTTAGTTGATTGTAAAGGAAATAACCCATTTCTTCCGATCAACATGCATTTTCTTAAGAAATATTATGATAAATGTAATCAAAATAAAAAATCAATGAAAAACCTTAAATTTCAAATATAATCAAATCCAATTGTCAGAATTCAAAGTTTAAAATTTGAAACCAAAATCAAAATTAAAATTGTTCAATCCATAAGGTCAAGTATAAGTTCATATGCTTCCTTTCCTTAGGATTAAATCTACTAATGGGGAGTAAGCCCTTTGTGGAACCATCCTAGTATTAAAATAAAAATCCACCAATCCTTAAGGTTAGATGTATGTCTCTATACTTCCTTAGGATTAAATCCACTAGTGGTGGAGCAAACCCTCTGTGACACCATCCTATTATCAAAATAAAAAATTTTGGGTCCTATAAGGATAGGTGTGAGCCCTAGTGCATCCTTTCCTTAAGACTAAATTTACTAATGATGAAATAAGTCATTTATGGCAACATCTTAGCATCATAATAACATAAAAATAATTTTATCCCTTAGGAATAGGTGTAAGTACCTAAGCTTCCTATTTCTTAGGATATTGACTAGTTAGTATTGGATTTATACCTTTCGGGCCCTTTCACATCTTAGTCACCTTTAACATCTTATGGTTAGGAGTGAGACCTTGTGCTTCCTTTATTTAGACCTAAAGGTAAAGAAAATTAAGAAAATTTTAAACTTTTGGGAATAGGTGTGAGTCTCCATTCTTCCTATCTTCTAGGATCTTGACTAGGTAATGTTGGATTTAAGCCCGTTGAGCCCCTCCATAGTATAGTCACATCTTTATCTTCTCAAGCTTAGGTGTGAGACCCTATACTTCCTTCCTTAGATCTAGAGATAAGTTAAATAAAAAAAAATCTATCTATTAGGTATAACACCCCTGTCAACATTCCAAGACATAAGGTCAGGTGCGTGTCCCCATGATTCTTATCCTTCATATGAAAATAAAAAGTCCAATCTTTCTTTAGATCCATCAAATCAATTAATGCCAATATGTGCAATCTAACTTCATTCTACTACACATATTGGGGTTCCATTTATTTTCCTCATTTTTGGATGAGGTTAATTAAACTGAAATTAACTCAATTCAAATCCAAATCAAACCAAAGTCAAATTCAATCCAAATTAAACTCAAATCACCTCAAGTGGTAGTTACCTAGTGGTTACCATTTGATCCGTCTTACTCAATCACTAACAATCACCTAAATGATTTCCAATGATATAAGTAAATCAAATTTAACCAACCTAATCCAAAAACAATCAAATCTAAAATTTAAAACCAAAAGCCATGGGCCAAAATCCCTTATCCCAAACCTATTTTTAGTGGTTTTTAAATTGCCGTAAAACTAGAACAAATGACCTTGAATTTATGATTTATAAATTGCATGTTGATTAGATATGTCCCTAAGATCAACCATCCAAATTTAAAATCAATCCAATCTTTATAACCCGCAAACCTCCATTAAATTTCAGAGCTATAAAGCCTTTAAATATTTCTAACTCATGCCACTAAACCATGTATCGCTTAGAAACTGACTTAATGAACCTTCTCAAAACCCTTAAAAATGTTCATGATCATTTTCATGATATGTTAAACCAAAATTGAGCCTTTGGTAGGCTTGATTGACCATGTTTGACCATGAGACCACCTAAACACTAATAACTATGCATTATAATCAGTTTACACTGCACACTGTCCCCTTACAGTGCATTAACCCCGTTGACTTCAATCATTGTTCAAATCACCCCACTATGAGCTTCATACATCAAAGCCTTCGACACTAGGTCCTTGAACCATTGGCTGGCCCATTTGACCCATTCAAAGTAACACAACTTAACTCAATTGATCAAATACCCCAATCACATATAATCAAACCCCAAATCATTCCTAAACTCAACCAAACTTTCATTAATACAAATATTAAAGAATTGGACAAGATTTTCTATATTGACCAAATCAAGTTAATTGAACCCATATTCGATCAAACAATCCAATTTTGGGTCAATCCATTGCATATAATCTAAATAAACATACTAATATATCAATAACACTAATATATCAATGATAAACTCTCATTTTCTAAGCCATCTCATGCTGCATGCCTCCTCCAGCCAAAATCTCTTTTCATTTTTCCTTTAGAGGAGTTCTTTTTTCTTCCTAAAAGAAGCACCACCAGTTAAAGGCCCCTGGCAGCAAGATTCTGGACACTATTGTTGCAAATCATGAATCAAGATTGAGATTATGATTTTTTATGATAAAAAATATTAATATTATGATTTTACTATTTCTCCTAAGCATATATTGGATATTTTTATTTGTTTCTATGCGTACTAATATTTTAGTGAAATTATATAGTAATCAAGATTACTGAAGATTTCAAGATAAGGTAAAATGGGATTTCATGTAATAGAGTCTGTAAATCTCTATTTTTTTATTTCTTGAGTATGAGGAAGTGTAATTGTAATTGAGTAACCATGCAGACGCACACACGGGGGAGTGTGATCTTTTTTAGAGTACTAATCAAACTATATGATATTTAATCATACAATATAATTTGATATATATTTTCCTCTAGAATGTAGTTAATCAAATCACGGCTTAAATTTTTGAACTGTTCGTACTATATGATGTCAAGTCATACAAATAACTAACAAAATACAAAATAAGCTTCATACCACAGATCATACTGAATGAACACATTCATTTTTGAATTGTTCATACAGTATGATATATGGTCATATAGATGATTAATACAGTGTGAAATTTGTTTCGTATCTGATCGTATCAAATGAACTCGTTCATTTTTGAATTGATCATATCGTATGATGTTAGATCATACAGATGATTGCCAAAGTATAAGATTAGGTTTGTACAAGATCGTACCAAAACAAATACATTTGTTTTTGAATAGTTTATATAGTACGATCAAAATTCATATAGACGATTGATGGTGTACGAAACTAAGTTTGTCCCAATTCATACAAAACTAAGCCCTAATTTTTTGAACTATTTGTATCGTATGGTCTATGATCGTATAGTACAAATGTAAGATGGTTCACTTGAAATCTTTAGTTTTTTTTATGGTTTTTCATATGCTTTTTATATAAAGAGTCCTAAAAACTGCCACACAATATTTTTGCTGTGAATTTCTTTTGAGTGGGACTATAGAGAGTGTGTTTTAGAGATATTTTTGAGAGTGAAGAGTGAGATATCTTAAAGGAGAGTTGTGAAGGATTCACAAGGTTGCCCAAAGTGAGGAACTCTTTGTCTTCTTCAAGTTTTTTCCCATCTTCTTTGGAGGCTCTCAGGAGAAGATTTTTAGTATTGGATCAAGGTACTCTTCCTTCACAAGGAGGGTGAATAAGGATGTGACGGTGCTCTACCTTCACTAGAAGGGTGAAAAAGGATGTGATAATGCTCTTCCTTCATCAGGAGGGTGCAAAAAAAAATGACGATACTCTACCTTCACTAGAGGGTGAAAAAGGACATGACAGTATGCTACCACCACATAGAGAGTGTAAAAGGCGATGGTTCTCTACAGCATTGGGTTGGTGGAAGAGAGTTTTAAAAGGCATCTCTGCCTTGCTATGGGTGTAAAAGGAGAGTAACTATTGTTTAGTACAATACCTAGAGGAGTCTTCAGGGAGTAGACGTAGGTCAAGTTTGACCAAATCACTATTTTTTTAATAACCAATTTTACTCCCCCCCCCCCCCCCCCCCCAATTCTCTCTTGGTTAGCCTTGGGACAATTCTAAAAAGTCTAACAACTAACATGAACGTTCAAGTTCTCGCTTGGAGTTCATCCAGCTCAAAAAGCTTTTGATCAAGAGATTTTTAGGTCATGACCTTTTATGTGGGATTGTTTTAGACATCTCAATAAGAAAAATAAGCCATAACATGGCCTTTAATACATATGCTTTTGAGATAAAACCTAAACCCTAGCTTAGAACTACTAGGTTTAAATTTTTTTTTAAATATTGAAAATCACATTTTAAACTACAAAATCACTTCCACACTCTTCATTAGCTTATCCTTAAGCTGTGTTTTATATTTCATGTCGAATGGTGGAGTATTTTTTTGAATTTGAGTGCTTCTCCGTCATAAGGTTTATATTTTATAATATTTAAACTATGTGAAATCTGCGCCATCCATTTTGTGTTCGACCACACAGAACACCTCGGACAAATTAATCTATCTGAATGCTCTTGTAGTGGATCGTCTCATGTGCTGGCATGGATAAGTGGAACATGGTGTGGAGAGCTCCAAAAATCCATATAAAATTCTTTTTTCTCCAAATCATGCATATAATACCTCAATTGATTCTGTGTGGAGAGCGCTATCAAACAAAGTAAATTCAATATAGTTTGATTAAAGGTGTAAGAAATATTTCATGTATATTATTTTCTATAATTATTTATTTAAACCCTTAATAATTATCCAATTAAGCCCAATTTAGTGACATTATACATCCTTGAAAAAAAATGGATATTAATTTGACATCATTTGACCCTAAAACTTAATAGAACTAAAATTATCCCTTATTTTGGGGCTGAAACTTTAAAAAATATAATAAATTGAAATTAAATTAAAAAATACAAACTAAGGTTCAAATTGCTCATATTTAAGTGCTCAATTAAAGAAAATTAAAATCCCCTTCATAAATCCTAAACCAAAAATATTTGAAAATAAAGGAAAATAACTAATTAATTAAAATAAATATTTAAAAATATTAAAAATTCTAAATTAATTTTAAGTACTTATAATCATCCCGAGGAATCATTCATGGCATCTAAGAATGATTTCAAGACGTTTGGAGGAGATTTGGTATAAAAATAAGAAAACCTCTCAAATTAAATAATTAATAATTCATTAAAATGATCTAACTTGCAAAATTTATAACTAATTAACATAAAACTTTAAATTGAACAAACTCAAATGCATTGGACTCGTCTCTAGGTCTAGTATTTATGGAAAAATATAAAACCTTTAGAATTAATTAAAAAATAAAAAAGTCAACATTTTGTAAAATCTAGTTCATTAAAATTCCTTAATTTCCAAAAATCATAATTAATTCAAGAAAAATCCAATTCTCTAAAACTCAATCGGTTTCGATTCCCTATAACTGGTAGGTTCATATCCGATGGCTGAGATGATATCCGAAGGCAAAAGCGCGACGTACCATGCTTATTACACAAAGACGAGCCATTGGGGAGGCTTATACGAAGTCGAAACAAAAAAAACATATTTCATTAGGCCTTTTCCTTCTACTTCGGCATCTCCGCTCCGACCTTCTTCTTCTCATTCGGCGTCTCGTCTCCGACATTGTTTGTTTATACAAAGACAAGCCAACACTGGCTACTCCTTCCCGAAGTCATAGTCCAACATCTCTAGTTCTTGTTTGTTTCAAAATAAGTTTTTTTTTTTTTTTCAAAATTTAGAGACATGATGATTGTAGTCTTTAATCTTTATAGTTTTCTTGTATGTATATTCGTTTAAATTTCATTTTCCTGTGACCTCTTGTTTCTATTCTGAAATGCAAAATGCATTTAGGGTTCTATCATCCGTTATTGGTGGATTGGTTTACTTTTTTGTTTTTAGGGCAATGGAATGGCATACATGCCACCATTAGGAAAGTTCCATTGCCAAGTTGCTCTTTTTTTTCATTGGAACGACATAATTCGGGTTTCTCCTTGATTGTTTGACTGCTTTTCATAATTGAATTTTTGGCTTTGTCTTATTTATATATATGGGTTCTAAAATGGTTTGTCGGTTTCTCCTTGTAGTAGATCCAAAAAATATTTTCATTCACTACTGATTAAAGGGTTGTTCTGTCATTTTCATTCACCACATTGATTGCTTACTTATTTAATCTTTAGTTCAACTCTTACTTTTGACTCCATAGTACATACATCAAAGTAGTAAACAAGTATCTGTGTTAGCTTACTATCATTATATGTTAATTCTTTTTTTTTTTTTTTTTTTTACTTTTTTTTTTTTTTTTTTGTAATTGAAACATGGAATTAAATTGTGATGGCGAATTACTTACAATCATAAGTGAAATGGCTTCCGTTGAAATTTTATTAATATGTTACTTTATTACCATAAGGATGAGTCTAGATCATGCCTAATAGTATTTAATTAAGCCCTCAAGGATGTAAATGTTGCTCTTTAGGATTTCGATAAAGTTTAGATTGAAGTCCAAATCTTATTCAAAATAGAGCGAAAAAGGGAAAAAATTGCTCTGCTAGGGTTTTGTTTCCTTTTCTTTTTCCCTGTTGAGCTTCTCTTCTTCCGCCGCCCCTCCGGCTAAGCCGAAGGCTTCTCTGCATGTAGTCTTCACTCCTCTCCTCAGATTTTCCTCCTATTAACACAGCTGGGGTTGCTGCTCCGGTCTCCCTGCTGAACTGGAATCAAATCTTTGCTCCATAATCTTCCTCTACTCCTAAAGTTTTCAACTTTACTCACCACCCTTCTAAACCCGTCATTATCCCCTTCTCTAACGAGAAGTTATCTAAGGGGAGTGATGACTGGAGTCTCTGTCTTGTTGGTTACTCTATTTGTCGTCGACCTTATTATGAAGTGTTGTTGGGAGCGCTAAACAAAACCTGGTCTCTCAAAGGTTCTATACAACTCCTCTCTCTTAGTGATGGCTTCTTCCTTTTGCATTTTTCTTGTGTGGAAGATTTTGATATGGCATGGTCAAAAGGAGTGTGGTTTATCCTTGGGAAGCCCTTTGTTTTACAGAAATGACATCCCAAGTTCAAGCCGAAGCGTGAAAACTTCTCTTAGGTACCTATCTGGGTGAAAATACATGACCTTCCTCTGGCTTGTTGGAACTCATAGGGCATTTCGAGAATTGCTAGCAAGATTGGAGTTCCACTAGCAGCTGATCATCACACGGAGCAAAAAACTCGGCTTACCTTTGCTCGGATATGTGTGCTGGTCGACTGTAACGCGACATATCCTGATGAAATTGAAGTTTCTTTGGATGGGGATGTGGTGTAACTGATGGTGCAATACGAATGGAGGCCGATACCTTGTGAGCATTGTAAGTCTTTAGTTCACTATTCTTCTTCTTTCTTTTTGAATCCCTCTACTGAGGTGAATGATGTTGTGTCTAAGAAACAAAACCCTCGTGGTAGGAGCTTTAGCAAAAAACCCGCAAACCGGTTTCCCTCGAGACATCATTCTGGTATCAGGCCTCCCAGGTCGGATTCTAAAAACAAAGACGCTTCCTTCACTACTCCAGCTGGTACTTCCATCTCTCCCTCTATCCCTATACACACCAACAGTATAAGGCAACCATTGCACTATCAAACTCACTCTCCTCCTCCTCCCACCAACAAAGCTAATTCTCAGTAAACTTCATTGGCTGAACAAAACACTCCATCTGTTCTACCCCTTGATGCTTTGTCTAATGAAGAACCAAATTGTGAGGCTATTGTTGCCAGCATCCCTAATCTGAATATACCTACAGAAGAATTCTCGGAGTCTTCATCTTCTCTGTTGACCATAACTCATAAAACGTCAACTAGTATCACTTCTCCCAACAAATTTGAGATATTAAACTCTCAACTTGAAGTGGATCCGCCAGATACTTTGGTTATTAGTAGTGATATTGTTTGAAATTCTTTAAAGCAGCCGGGAAAAAGTAAGAAACCAGCTATTTCAGACACTTCAAAGAAATCTGCTAAGGGTAAGCAGAGTCAAAAAAAACCCAATCGCAAACCTCTTCCTGATGTCCCTCCCCACTATTGGTGTGTGGAATGTTAGAGGATTTAATCGGTTTGAAAAAGTTTTAAGCTGTAAAAGGCTTATTAATTCTTTTAAACTAGACATTCTGTGTTTGCTGGAGACTCGTGTTCACGCCCCTTCTCTTCTAGACCCTTTCTTTAACTCTTCCCACTCTCTTTTTCCGAATGAAGAAAGCCACCACAATTTTAATCTTGCATCCTCTGGTAGGATATGGATTAAATGGAATGCTGCAAAGATTAGCTTTTTTCCATCTCTTGTGACTTCGCAGTTGATCAATGGAACTGTCACAGTTGGTAATCATACCCCTTTTCAGATTTCCATTGTTTATGCTTCTAATAATTCTTCTGACATAAAGGATCTTTGGAATTCTATTAATTCGGTTGCTCCCTCTGACATTACTCCTTGGGCCATTTTGGGAGACTTCAACTGCTGTCGTTATGCCAATGAGAAATCCAGTGGATCTGCTCTTCATTACTCTAATTTGGTCGATATCAACAATATGATCTTTGCTAATAGCATGATGGATTTGCATTATGTGGGTAACTTCTTTACCTGGTATAACAATCAATCTGTGAATCCTATTTTTATTAAATTAGATCATGCTCTTGTTAATGAGGCTTGGGTAAAGGATTTTCCTAGTGCCTACTGCTCTTTTTAGAGCCCGTCTTGCTCGGACCACTGCCCCATTATTCTGCATCCAGGGGTCTCTTCCCAATCTCATCACCAGTTTATGTTCAAAAATTTTTGGACTAAACATGATGTTTATTGGGTTTACCTTTTAAATTCTTTCTCTATGCCTTTAGTTGGTAACCCTTTATCTCATCTTTATAATGTTCTAAGGCATATTAGAGGTGATGTTAAAAAACATGAATGGGCTAATTCTAATTCAATCAATATGCAACTTGATTCTCTTCATGCAAAGCAGCAAAATCTTTTAGATCTTCTTCAGAATAATCCATTGGATGGTTCTCTTGGTGCTTCTCTTAAAGACACCAATTTCAAGTTATCTGAAGTAAGTTCTATGCATGCTAGTTGGATTATTCAAAGAGCCAAGTTGAATTGGTTACGCAATGGAGAGGATGACCTGAAATTTCTTTATGCCAAAATCAGAAGCCGGTTGGGTAGTTCCAAATCTGTTATCAATTTATTCACGTGTAATCCTAATGCCACTAGGGGGGAGGTTATTCAGTCCATTATTAAACACTTCCAAGAATTGTTTAACCCTCTCCCTCCTCCTCTTATGGATATGGACTCTTTTCCCATTGGCATTCCTTTACCTCTTATTTACGCCAACTTGCTTACATATCCCATTTTGGATGCTGAAATTAAATCTGCTGTTTTCAAAGGTTCTTCTAAGTCTTCTCCTGGTCCTGATGCATTCAATTATCATTTTTATAAAACTGGTTGGCACATTATTGGCCCTCTTGTCTGCAAAGCTATCAAGTTTTTCTTCCTTAAAGGCTACCTTCCTAGTGGGATAAAAGCAACTGCCCTTGCCATTATTCCCAAACACCGCAATGCTACCTCCATTTTGGACTATAGGCCCATATCTTTGTGTAACACCCTTTATAAGATCATTGCTAAGGTAATTGCTGGTAGAATGAATCTTTTTATGCCTCTTATTGTTAAAGATACGCAAGCTGGTTTTGTGAAATCAAGAATTTCTACTGATAGTATACTGCTAGCCAATGATATTCTCTCTTTGGTCAATAAGAGAGGGGTTGGTAACATGTTCTGTGCAAAGATTGATATCAAAAAAGCCTTCGATTATATATCCAGGGAATTTTTGCTTGCTCGAATGATACAAAAAGGCTTCCCTATGTCTTTTATCAATTGGATAAAATCTTGTATTACTAATGTTAACTTTTCTGTTGTTATTGACGGTGCTTTGGAAGGCTTTTTGTCTACTCCTGCAGGGCTAAGGCAAGGGTACCCTTTAAGTCCTTACCTTTTCTGTCTGGTTATGTATGCTTTTTCAAATCTTCTTGATGTTAGAGGATTCAAAGGCTTTAAAGCTGATAACTTTCATCTTTCTCATCTTTTGTATGCGGATGATGTACTTATTTTTGGTGAAGCTACCATTGAGAATTTTAGAATTCTTTCTTCAATTCTCAATGATTTTGGCAATGCTTCGGGATTACACATAAAATTCGATAAAAGCTCAGTCATGTTTTCAAAAACTAGAGGAATCGGGATTTATTGTGCCAAGCTCTTTCCATTTTTAATATCAGCAGATCTTATCTTAAATTATATTGTCTTGTCTACCATCACTTACTGCTTAAATTATGTTCAATTTTTTCTATATATTTATAAATAGTTATGTAATTATTATAATATTTAAATATAATAAATATTTATTACGTCATCCAGTTTGACCCCAGTTCGACCCCGGTCGAACCATCGAACCACTAACCTCTTGTTCTTCGATTTTAATTTCATTGATTGTATATTTGATTTAAGATTGATTGAAGTTGATTTTATATTTTATTGTAAATTATTGTAGTTTAACCCTTAATGAAGGGTTGAATTTGATTAATCCTTATTTTGAGGTCAATTAATGTCAAATGAGGTAGATTTAATTCCTAGGATGTATGATGCCTCTAAGTTTGTTATATTTGAATTTCATCAGCTAAACGACTGATTCTACGTCATCAAGGCGCGGCGGTGGTGGTTGCTTCATGCGTGGTAGCTTCTTGTTGGACAGATCCAAGCAGCGGCGGTGGCGTCATTTACTGCAAATGATGATGCCATTGTCTACTAAGCAGCAGCAGCAGCACACAATTTTTACTTAATTCACGTCAGCGCTTGTTTATCGCTGTCTGATCAAGCAGGGTTTGAGATAAATTGCTATCATGCTATCGAATGGTGATTTAAACGACCAGCTAATCGAGATAGTTTGAACAGATGGCAAAATGATGCGATCTAATCCGTTCTTTGATAAATCAATGGCTCAGGAAATGTACAAATCATTTTTTTTGCTATTAAAACTAAGTGATGAAGCATGGATCAAATAAAAAATGACCGAACTAAATTCTATAAAATTTTAAACAGATATTAATTACCGCCAAATGAAGAATGGAAAATGGTTTTTGTGGTAACCCACAGAGGGCTTATGCTTTGATTAAAAAACCGGTTACAGGGTCGTTAAAGCGACCTCGAGCTCCCTAATCTCCAGGAAGCTACAAAAAAAGTCAAAATAAAACCTAAGAGCTCAAGGCCCCTACTAAGCACATGAACAAAATCCCCTAGATACATTCTAAGGAGGTTAGTAACCATAACCCAAAAATTTGAGAAGATCAAAAAATTGTCAATAAGCCCAATCTTCTCGTCCAAAAAATGTTAAGGCCAGAAAACCTACAGTATAAGCTACCTGCGAGAAAATAGTCACCAAAATAACATAAACAAAACTCACCTTGATACAGTTATCCAAAATTGACCAGAAAATCATATTAATCAGCCACGAGCAGTTGATAGAACCAAACCATTAGAAAAAATATGAGCAACCTTCTCTCATACATGTAATGTTAAAACCCAGCAGACCGTCACCAGCATAATTGAACTTATCACAAAAATCAGAGGGAGTAATATAGTTGTTCTTAAGATTATGAGAATAGGAAAAATTCTACCAAAACAAGCAATTGAAACTGTTAGCCTACAGCTCATTCATATTAATAATGTATTTTACCGTATTTATATTTTTACCTATATATGCTCTATATATACTCCTGTAATGTAATTTTGTACATAGGAAATATATTATTTTTCCCATTTCTAATCTTCCAGGTTTCCTGCTCTTCTTCCTGCTATCTCTTCTCCTTCTCTATCTCTCTGAGTTTCTTTCATGGTATCAAGAGCCAACTGATGGGGGATCAAGACTCTGTCAACTCCCACCCTCCCTCCTCTGTCAATCTCGCCGGCGAATATGATCTTGCTATCCCTCCGTCCTTGAAGTTCCTCATTTCGCACATCAAGAACCTTCTATCTAACGGTAGAAAACTATTCTATCTGGTGTCTCCAAATTCTTCAGCATTTCACGGCAAATGGCTTTGCCGGATATCTTACGGGCACCTCAACCCCGCCGACGGACACAACTTCCCACGACTACAAATGATGGGTTCTTGTGGACAGCAACCTAATTTCAGCCCTGTTTTCCACCATTTCTCCCCCTATCCTCCCTATGTTATCACCTCCACCACTGCACAAGAAATTTGGATGATTCTTGAAAGGCGCCTCCAACCAACAAGCAGATCTCGTGTGATACAGCTCAAAAATGAGCTCAATCACATTCAAAAGAAAGATCTAACGATGCAGCAATATCTCTCTCAAATAAAGCAACTCGTCGACACTATCGCTGCATCCGGCTCCAGCATTGATCCGGAAGATGTAGTCCTTTACATCCTCAATGGACTTCCATCCTCCTATAACTCTTTTAAAACTGCAATCAGAACCTCTTCCAATCCTGCCGATCTTGATCACTTATATTCACTCCTCTGTAGCGAGGAGTTGCACATCAATCAAGATCTGCTCAAAGAAAGCAACTCAGGATCGACTCTCACCGCCCTGCACACCACCTCCCACAATCAAAATCGCAACCGTAACTACAAACACCCAATCAAGAACTCCACCTCCACGTCCAGACCGCCAGCTCCAACGACAAACACCACTTCCAGCAATGGGTCTCGTCCAACGTGCTAGATTTGCGACAAAGTCGGACAGATAGCCATTAATTGTTGGCATCACTGCAACTTTAAATACGCTCCCACTGTTACCAATGGATACCGTGCCATGATTGCTTAACCCACGTCCTACGCATCGTAAGACTGGGTTCTTGACTTCGGTGCATCATCCCACTTAACACCAGATGATTCGAATCTATACAATCTGAATGCATATCAGGGAACGGATGCGTTATCGGTCGCCAATGGCTCCACATTACCAATCCAAAACTCCGGTCAAGGATTACTCCCCCTTCCAGACACTAATCGTAAGCTCCATTTGCATAATCTTTTACATGTACCTTCTCTCACCCACAATCTCCTCTCTTTCTCTAAACTCACAAAGGATAATCGCATTTCTATTACATTTGATGCTAATGGCTTTGATATTAAGGATATACAGGATCATCAAACGCTTCTTCGTGGACAACTTCGTAATGTTCTCTACTACATCCAGACGACGCCGGGCCTGCAACCCCGATCTCTTCAAACCAACGTCTCCTCCGCTCACCTTTGGCACATGTGGCTTGGGCATCCACATCACAGCATTCTTACTGTTCTTGCTAAAAGCTTACCTGATTTTACGAATGTTTCTTCTTCATTTCTTTGCAAACCTTGTAATATGGCCAAGAGCCACAAACTTAGTTTCAATATGAGTAATTCTGTTACTACAGTGCTCTTTGAACTCATTCATTCTGACGTCTGGGGTCCGGTTACCAAACCCTCAACAGACGGACACCGTTACTACGTCGTTTTCATTGACGATCATACTAGATTCTCTTGTATTTACTTAATGCATAATAAAAAAGAAACTTTCACAAAATTTAAACTCTTTTGCAGCTTACTACACAATCAGCACTCCGCCAAACCAAAAATCTTGCGCTCCGACGGCGGCGGAGAATTCACTAGCAACGCTTTTAAAACATATCTTCAAGACAATGGTATACTTCATCAACTTAGCTGTCCTCCTACACCGGAACAGAACGGGATGGCGGAGCGCAAACATCGCCATCTTCTTGAACTCACTCGCACGTTATTACTTCAGCCAAATTTTCCTTAGAAGTTTTCGGCCGAAGCGCTGTCTACCGCCAATTACTTATGAAATCGCCTACCATCTAAAACTACAGCCCTCCAGTCTCCGTTTCAGCTTCTTCATGGTAAATCTCCTCACTACAGGCACCTTCGCACCTTCGGATGCCTTTGCTACCCTTGGCTCAAGCCCTACACCAACAGCAAGCTCGATCCTCACTCGCAGAATTGCATATTCCTCGGCTACTCTCCGATCCACAAAAGCTATAAATGCCTAAATCCTCTAACCAATAAAACACACATTTCTCTCCATGTGTTGTTTTATGAAAATAGATTTCTTTACCCCATCAACAATCCCACACCAACCCATCACCACAGTAATACAACAACAAGAATTGCACCACTGTTACTGATCCCATCATCCATAGCCAGAAATCCTCCAGAACAATCCTCTCTTCCTGTCAATGCGCAACTCCAGCACATTCAGCAACACATACCAGATCCAATTCAATCGAATTCAAATGAACCCGACCTCTCTGCACCTCCTTCGGACCACATACCTCCATCCCGTCCCATCCATCCAATGCAAACTAAATCCAAGTCGGGTATAACCAAGGCAAATAGGGTCTTCACTCTCATGGCTACCACAAATTCATCACCAATTCCTAACACGTATCGTCAGGCCGCAAAGCATCCTCAATGGCAATCTGCTATGGAGACTGAATTCCAAGCTCTACAAAACCAAAACACCTGGACTCTGGTCCCCGCACCAACAAACAAACCGGTACTCAGTTGTAAGTGGACATTTCGAATCAAGCACAAACCCAACGGTCAAATTTACAAATACAAAGCTCGCCTTGTTTCCTTAGGCTACGACCAAAAGTTTGGGATCAATTACACTGAAACTTTTAGTCCGGTAGCGAAGATGCCCACTATCCAGATGCTTCTAACTCTCGCTCTACATCACCATTGGACCATTCAGCAGCTCGACATATCAAACGCCTTCCTTCATGGCGATCTATCGGAAGACATATAAATGCGCCAACCAACAGTTTTGCAAATTGCAATCAACCATCCTACGTTTGCAAGTTAAACAAGTCCTTATACTGTTTCAAGTAGGCACCGCGACAATGGTTCCAAAAACTCACCGGATTCCTCCAAACTCACGGTTTCAGGTTTAGTCACTCCGATCCTTCGTTATTACTTCATACTCACAACAATACTCATCATTATCTCCTAATCTACGTCGATGACATTCTTGTCACAGGTGACAATTCGGAGGCAATCCAAACACTTATCCGAGATATGCAAACTCAATTTGCTATGAAACAACTAGGCCAAATTGACTTCTTTCTCGGTATCCAGGTTCAGCACACAAAATCTGGCTACTTCCTTACACAAATCCACCATGCTACCAAATTGCTTCATGATAATGGATTTGCTGACTATAAAGCCGCACCCACTCCATTCAATCCAATCACCAAGAATTCGCAAAACAACATTCAACCTTTTGCGGATACATGCCTCTATCTCCGCCTCGCTGTATCACTTCAGTACCTCACTATAACCCGACCGGACATTGCCTACGCTACAAACCGCATATGCCAACATCTGCAACAACCAACTTGTCAAGACTACCAATATTTAAAAAGCCTACTAAGGTATATCAAAGGGACCCTCTCTCTCGGTCTACCCATCACCAAAGGAAAATTGATCTTGCAAACCTACACCGATGCCGACTGGGCAGCCAATCCAACCGACCGGAAATCAGTTTCCGTCTTCTGCACTTTTCTAGGCCCCAACTTAATTTCTTGGACAGTAAAGAAACAAATCACTGTGGCAAAGTCCTCCACAGAGGCTGAATATCGGGCACTCTCGGCAGCAACATCCAAAGTAATTTGGATCAGAAGACTAGTGGAAGAACTCCAGCTAGTTCAGTATTCTCCCACACCAATTCACTGCGATAACATCTCCGCTATTGCAATTGCCAAGAATCCTATTTTTCACGCCCGCACAAAGCATATTGAAATTGACTATCAGTTCATCAGTCAACATCTAACAGTCGGCAACATAGTTATTTAGCACATTCCATCTCAAGAACAAGTGGCAGACATTCTCACAAAATCGTTCTCCTCCGCTCGATTCAAAGAACTCCGTTCCAAATTAACCATTCGTTCCACCAATGATTAATTTGCGGGGCCATGTTAGCCTATAGCTCATTCATATTAATAATGTATTTTACCGTATTTACATTTTTACCTATATATGCTCTATATATAGACTCCTGTAATGTATTTTTGTACATAGGAAATATACTATTTTTCCCATTTCTAATCTTCCAGGTTTCCTGCTATTCTTCCCGCTTTCTCTTCTCCTTCTCTACCTCTCTGAGTTTCTTTCAGAAACAAGCAAATAAATTTAAAGCTATCCAACAGACTTTCCAACAATTAGCCAAATTAAAAAGCTTGCAGCCCCACAGCCAGGAGTATGTCCAGACAGTCAAAACCCACACATTCTAGAAATAAGTATAAGAAATGACACCACACAATAGAAAAATACACGACCAGCAAAAGATCTATGCAAAAATTAAATCTAGAAAACCTCAGACGAATATAAACAACAGACTCCAGCGTAAGCAAGGATAGCCGAAATCCACAAACAAGTATTAAGAGACCAACAAACCAAATAATAAGATTATAGAAGCAGAAATTGCAAACACCAAAAAAATAAAATACAGGATAAATAAAATAATCAGGATACAACATCCTGCTCAGGTGTGTAGTATCATATAAATCATGAAGCCATACCATCTGCCACTCAAATCTGATCCAAATCCAACCCAAAATGGGTAGAAAACAAGACCAAATACTGAGACAAAGATTTATACAATAGCTGCAACACCCAAAGAGAAAATGAAATTCATCCCCCACATAACCCACCAAACCTCAAACCAAGTTCACACAAGATAAAAAGCAGCTCCTGAGATATATATAAGGCTCAAAATTTCCAATTCTATTTGACTGGACCCAAATCTAAAGTAACTGATAGCCAGAAGGGTACAACTAGACAAAAGTCATAAATAATTGATAGCTACCCCTCCCACTCTAGCAAGGAAAAGGAAAAGATGACCAGCAGTTAATATAATGTCCATAAAGAAAAGGAGTCCAATCACTGCTATAGAAAACCGTATCCCTAACACCACAAACAATAAGAAGGAAGGATCTGGAATGCACAGACTCATCAAAAGCAACCACGAGGAGCGACTCATTCAAGGATGAAAACCAAAACCACAACCAGGCATAAACCCAAACACAGATTAATTTCTAACATAGAGGAAACCAAGTTTATAAAGTCTAATCATGCTTTTTAAATTGATCGACAAATCTGAATAGGATAAATCAATAAGAAACTACAAACCATGGCCATAATTAGCGAACCAGTCAGCACAGGCATTCCCTTCTCTATAAATGTGAGAAATATCCGCATTGGAAAAGATTAACAAATGCTTGATTTCCCTAATAAGATAAAATAACTCAGCATTGATCACCACTATCATTCAAATAGTGGAGACACTACACAGCATCAACCTCAATAAAAATGTTACAATTGCCAAGAGAAAGGCATAACTTCAAACCATAAAGAATAGCAGAAAGCTCTGAAAAAACAACAGAGCATCTATAAAGAGGATCAGCATAATCCATAATGAAATTACACTAGAAATCTCTAATGATATTACCAAAACCATAAGTATTGGTTTTGACATAACCATCACAATTCATATTAAAAGTATTGTAAGATGGTTTGTGCCAATGAACAATTTTCAATCCA
Source organism: Dendrobium catenatum (assembly GCF_001605985.2). Lineage (NCBI taxonomy): Eukaryota > Viridiplantae > Streptophyta > Magnoliopsida > Asparagales > Orchidaceae > Dendrobium > Dendrobium catenatum. The sequence goes on from NW_021320098.1 coordinate 119,390, forward strand.
TCAGTAACATGCAAATCATTAAGGACAATCTCAAAATCTTTAGCAACGAAAGAAAACCCTCTAAAGTTTTTGCTTGACAAAAGCTTAGCATTGAAAAGATTCATAATCTTATTTTTAATATTCCTAATAATACGAAGGTGATCCATACCAATGCTATTGAAAAAAGAATTATTTCGACCAAACCAAATGTACCATAAAATGAGGAAAGGAATAAGATTCCTAATATGGCCACGAGAATTCGTAAGCCAAAGATTTAAAATATCCTTGATGCTAATATTACCACAAAAATGATTAAACTTGAAAATGTCATCAAAATAAATCATAATTTTATAGTCAATAGGACTAGAAATAAAGACATGATGCATGTTTTTCATATGATAGCAACATTGGCATTTAGAAGGTAAAATAAAACCCATTTAATTGACTTATCATATGTAGGAACATAATTATGTAACACTCTCCAAGTAAAAATAGTAATGGTAGTCGGGATACTTTTATGCCATAACATAGAAAAAATGTTAGAATGATTATTCTTAGTTTTAAAACCATTCCAAGCATCCTTAATGCTAAAGATGCTATTACTACACATGTTGTATAATATAATATAATCACCATCAATATTTAAAGGAATTTTCAAAATGATATTAATTAAAGGTGCAAGAACAACTTCAATGAGTTTAGAATAATCCCAATAATAATCAATAATAAAATAACTAACCTTGGTAGCCACAGAAGAAATAGAATTGATCGTCTGATCAATAGAGTTTTACCAAACCACTAATCCTGCCAAATTAAAAAGGTTGCCTCGACAAACACCCCATTTAATATGGAGTTTAGCATCTCATTTTATGTTGCAAAGTCTTCTCCAAACTCTAGAATCACCTTGCTTATAAGTACACAAGGTATGGTGTTTTCCCACACAGTATTTAGTAGTAATGAAATTAGCCCAAAGGCTAGACTTAGCATAAAAATTAAACCATAATTTGTTGGAAAAAGCATAAACTAAATCAACCATATTTTTACACCTGAGGGCACCTTCTTCAAGCACACCATAATAGTTACTCCAATTACTCCAAAGAATTTTTGAATTAGATCTATTACCTTTCCAAAACAATTTATTGAATAGTTTGATATATACATACATATATATATATATATATATATATTTATATATATATATTAATATATATTATATATAGAGAGAGAGAGAGAGAGAGAGAGGAGAAGAGAGAGAAAGAGAATAAAAACACTTTTGATCAAGATTAATCTCTCACCAAAACTTAAGAGGTTGAACTCTCAATAGTTAAGTCTATTATTCACATAGATGATTAAAACATCAAATAGGAAAGATGTTTTCGCCCCTTAAAAATAGGAACCCCAAGGTACTTTAAAGGCAAGAAACTTGGATAAAACCAGTGATATCTCTAACAACATTAATATGGGTAGCAGGCATATTTTTATTTTGTAATAAAGCAACACTTATTTTTATTCAGAGTAAGAATATTTTGTAATCTCAAAGTCATGTAGAAATTTGGTAACAACATTATTCATATTCAAAGAGCCACTGGAAAAAATAATAAAATCAGATAAAGGGAAAACCCTTAAAAGTTCTATAATTAAGATTAGGGTATATTTCATATAAATGAGTAAGACCCCTAGAAAGGTACTCAGCAGCAATAATAAAAAGAGTAGGGGAAAAAATTCATTACATTTACTATTGACGATAACATAAAAGAAAGAACCTTCAATACAGTTCTTGATCAACTTAATAAAATCAAAATTAAACATAAATAAATGTAAAATGGAATATAAGAAAGTCCAATTGCTGTTATCATAGGCTTTGGCAATATCAAGTTTAAAAATAATATTCCAACCTCTCACTTTAAGATCTAGATCATGCGTGAGCTCTTGAGCAAGTAAGATATTCTTAGTAATAGAACTACCATTAACAAAGCCAGTTTAATTAGGAAAAATCATTCTTGCAAAAAAAGGAGTTAGATGATTCAAGAAAATTTTGGATATAAGTTTACTGAAAAAGAAGCAAAGACTAATAGGAAAAAATTATCCCAAGTATTGAAACAAAACCTTTTTAGGTATCAGCACAATCAAGGTACTAGAAAATAATTTAGGAATAATGTTACAAGAAAAAAAATCCAAATCAGCATATAAATCCACACTAATCATGTTCCAAGTTTTTTGAAAAACGTTGGTAGTATAACCATCAGGACCAGCAACAGAATCAATATTCATAGAAAAAACCATTTTCTTAACTTCCTCCCGAGAAGGAGGGGCAGTTAAAGCATTGTTATCAGCCTCATTAAAGACAAAAGGAATGAAATCAGAGTAATTCACAGGGATAGGTTGGAAATTTTTAATAAATTTATTGCTGAAATGGTCCACTGCATATTTTAAAATAATCTCTTAATTATCAATATAAGTACCATCAAAAAGATAGATTTTGTGGATGAAATTCTTTGCTCTAATCTTCTTAACCAAATCATGAAAGTACTTAGTATTATTGTCTCCCACAACAATATGCTTATAGGCAGCTTTTTGTTTCCAATAAACTTCCTCTTTGTCTTGAAGCTTAAAGAAAGTGTTCTTCTCCTCCTGAAGACTCCTCAAATTATCATCACACGAGTCAAGTTGGCACTTAAGTTCCATAGCAATAACCTTTTCTTCAACATCTAAGATATTGAAAAATAAATTTTTAAGAACATTTCTATTCCACCAATTGATTTTATACTTAATCCTCTTGAATTTAAACCAAAGTCTATTCATACCCAAAATCAAATTATCAGGATACAAAGGGGCCTGCCGATTCTCCTGGATCATAGTTAAAAAATCGTCCTCTAAAAGACATATATTTTAAAATCTAAAATGGAATGAACAACCATTTTGCGTTGACATAATATCAATAAAAAGAGGAGAATGGTTCAAGAAAGTTTTACTAAGATGTTCCAGAAAGGTGTTATTGTTAGAATTAATCCATAGATCGATAAAAAGCAAGAAATCTAAGCGCTGCCACATATTACCACGATTCCAAGTAAAAGCATTACCAGAAAAACCATTATACGCAAGATTACAATATAAAATCATATTATTAAAATCCACCATAGACTGATAAGCAGGAATAGAACCACCACTTCCTTCAGCAGGGCTAGTAATAGTATTTAATCATGCCCCACAAACTATGGCATGTTAATATTATCATGAAAGGTAACAAGTTGATTCCACAATTTTTTTCTACTACCATAATAAGAAGAAGCATAGACAAAATAAGCACAACAATTAAATTGCATAAATTGAATGTTACAATGCATTACTTGTGTGGAATCAACAATAATATCAATAACAATACGATATTTCCAAAAAATACAAATTTTATTAGAAACATTTGAAATATTATGGTTAAAACCTAGAAAATGAGATGTTGCATCTAACTTATCAACAGAAATGAGAGGCTCCAGTAAAACTAAAAGCACCACATTATGAATACGACATAAATTCTTAACCCTAGTTATATAAGAAGGGAAACCAATGCCCCTAACATTCCAAATGATGGATTTAATCATAAAAAGGTTATTTGGTTAAAGTTTAAGATTGTATAGATCTAGGTGAGAGCAAATAAACATCTTTTAGCTTCTTATTTTTCTTATTTTTCACACAAGAATGCTCAATGAAATCATTAATTGAGTCATCAACATAATCATTGCTACTATAAACATTATTTGTAGAAGTTGAGGCATTCTTACTACCATCACCATTAATATTATTTCTATTCAATAATTATTGTTCTCTTTCCTCCAAATTATCACTTAGTAGCTCTCCCTCCTCCATATGCTAAAGTTCATCTTCTTCCACATCAACCTTATCCAAGTTGATAATCTGATTGATAGCAAAATCCACATTAGAATCTTTCCCTAGCTCTCCTTCTTCCAAGTTTTTTCCACCTAAATCCTGTACATGAATAGTGGCATTAGCATTAACATGATGAGAAACCTAATTTATGTTTAGGACATAATCAAGTTCATGTAAATCACTATTACAAAATGCCCTTTGTTACTCCACACCTACATTACCACTATTGTATACAAGCCCAACTGTAGAGGCCTCAATCACTCCCTGCACACATGAAGGATTAAGCCCCTCAAAATAAACCATGTAGTTTTAACTAGGGTTAGATATTTAACTCAATTTAATGAGTTGTAGGGGGTATAGTTAAGCATATGTTATTTTTTGAGAGTCTTAAAACAACCCACTTGAATACTCTAATAACTAGATAGGTTTAGATCATGAGCTTTTGAACTTGGATGGAATAGGAGCTTTGGTAATGGTTGAAATCTCACTATCGGTGACCTTTGATCAATGGGTTTGAACTGGGTAGTGTAGAGGCAAAATGAAATAAGCTTTTTGTCTAAGAGACTGAGTGAAGTAGTTAGAGAATGAATGAAGCTTGGAATTAATGTTTTTTGGTATTTTGGCCTAATTCAAAACCTTAGGGTTTACTTGGATTGTTGTGATCAATCAAAGGTCTTCATTGGATGTCCACTAATTATCCTAGGCAATTATACAATAGGGAAAGTAGTGGAGTGAGTTTATAGTAAAAGGTTCTCCCTCTCATAAGGAGAAGACCACCTTACTATCCTAAGTTAAACCAGTTATTGGCATCAAGCTGAGAGGTGTATTAGAGCATTCTAAAATAATTTTGAATAGATTTCATAAGGTGGCATGGAGGGAAATGACATGTTTAAGGAGTGTTGACCATATAGGCTAATTTGAATTTTTATTATTGAAGTTGACTAGCCAACTGGTCAAATGCTGCTTAGGTGGGCTTAAGGTAGTATATGGGTGATGGTTGAGTGAACTCCAATGGGCTTGAGGGGATGAGTCTAGTGTATGAGAAGGTGAGTGAGTGTGCAGTGAGGTTTGACCAAGTTTTCAATGAGTTGAATTGGTCAAATCCACTAATATTTAACTCACCAATTATTGAAAAAAATTTAATCTATGGAATGGGATAATCTTGTAAGCTTGATATGCTTTCTTTTATTATATGCAATGAATTGACCCATATGTGTCAACTTTGACCAAATCAGGGCTCAATTGAGTAAGTCAACTACTTACTAGGTCAAGGTGACTAAACATGAGCATTTTATGAGGAGTGATGATCAATTAGATTTGTAGAAGTTCATATATAAATTGGAGTTTTGATTGGAGGTGGAGGGAGCTTGGTGGTTAATTGGGTTAGCTAGAGCTAGTTCAACTCAGTCAAGCTAATCAATTACTGACTCAAATAGCCAGTGATGGATGGTTTGATGTATAGGGCTCTTAGTGAAGAGATTTGAGTAATGATTGAGGTCATGGAGGCCAGTGCATTGAGCATGAAAGTGCAATGGATCAGTTGACTATAGTATAGGATTGTTGATTGAAGATTGGTCAATGATGATTATAGAATATTAAAGTCTTGATTTAATGTATATGAAGTTAATGATTGAAATGTAGATTGATGTGTTAATTGATTTCCTGGAGTGTAGGCATGGTTAATTAAATGTATATTGAGCATAGGGTCTATGATTGAAGATTATTTGGAGATTTAATAAAGTTTTACATAAATTAGTTTTAGTATAATTGGTTGATTATTGATTAATTAATAGCTGAGTGATTATCAACCACCAGATTGACAATTAGGATTATAGATAATTTAGGGTGTAGATCTCATACAAAAATGAGGTCAACAACTGAAATATGATCATTTTCAAAAGTTTCATCATTTTTATTTGAAAAATAGAAATACCTTATGGATGATTAAATTATCTAATGGAAAAATTCATGAAGATGGATTTTGATTTAAAGATATCTCAAAATTTAAAAGAAATTTTAGATCTATATAAAGGGGTATAAAAATTCAAGAATAGGTAAAAAAAAATTTTGTTAATGCTTAACTACACAAGATAGTTTCTAAAAATTCTAAAAAAATTGTATAAGAAATGAAAATTCACAATAACTTGTATACCAAATAGTCACTCCAAGGGTATAAAAAATCATAATTTGTATGCCACAGTTAATCTAACTCCCAAATTTTTATTAAAGAGTTGTAAAGTAGATTTAAGCTCTTCAAAAATTTTGTTACTAGATTTATTTATTTCAATAAAGATTTAATGATTTTTTAAAATTAGAATATTTTTAAAATTTCCCATGAAACAATTTATCTCATTATTCCTCATGTCATAAAGTATTTATGGTAACTATTTCACGTAATTTGGACTTAAGTATTGATCATAGTAAGTAAATTATTTAATTCCCTTTAAAATGCCAATAAATCAGGGAGAAATCAAGTTGCACTTAGTCCAATTCAATTAAAACTGTGATGCTTATTTAAAAAGCATGGTACCACTATGATTTCATCTTCCTCACTCATGTGGGAATGGACAGGGCTCAGGTCAGCTAACTTAAGTCTTACACATGATTTCTTAACTATAGAGACCTCCTTATGAGGAGTTAATTTTTCTAAAGGGAGTAAGAGGAGACCTAGGCTTCCTCTTCTAACCCTTAGCTCATGCAATTGTTTCCCTAAACTCATTGAAAATGATCCATCAATTTACCCTAAGTGAGGGGCAAAAAACCTCCTTAGGGATTGGTTGGAGACTAGTTAAATCAATATATATATATCACTAAGAACCCAAATCCCTTGTTAGGTAAAAGCTAGGTTGAGCTTATCAGTGGCCACCAAGGTGGGTTATTGAGTGGAATTAATTTTTATGGGCTAAAATAAGCTATTGGAATCCTCTCACACTTATGGGAGTGTTTGGTGTCTACTCCCATAGCCAAACTTAGCCATAGAGTTCCATGGCCTTTGGTGCTTTCCACTAACAACTTGGCCTAATCAAATGGATCCAAAGGCTATAGAGATTCAAAGGAAAGAGAATAATCAAGTACTTAAAGCATGGAGCATTATGTTTTGCTATGTGTATTAGTATTTGTCACCTTCAACCCCTAGTATTACATTGCTAAATAGGGCTAACTAGCTTTGCCATTATTAAAGCCAATGGTTAATACAAAACCCTTTTCATCAAATGTAATATTTGGTATTTGGGGTTTATTGTTTTGGATTGCATAAAATTATGTTAGTCTATTCTATCTAAATTAGGTAATTTAACCCATTTTCCAAAAATGATCCATTTTTATAGATATGTTGAGCCACCTTGGATTTTTGTTAATAGCATCCCAAAATAGATTTAATTTCAAAAGTTTCACTCAATTTGGCCAAAAGATTTGTTCAAACCCATTTGGAAAAGGTATAGGCTTATTTGGGTTCTAATAGGACATTTTGACCCATTTCCACCAATTGACCACCTAGGAGGGTAAATTTTAGTTTTTCTCAACTAAAGATTCTTCCAGAACATCCTCATATATCATTACTTTAAAGGTTTTAGATTAGTTTAGTCAAAACCATTTAAGAAGTTTATGTCTTCTTTATAAGCAATATGACCCTTTTGACCTAATATGCTCTATCCAATCATCAAATTGAGTTAAAAAAATTTAAGTTATGTTTGAAACCACTCAAAAAATATTATGACTATTGACATGGGTGAATTTAATATTTAAATATTATTTGATCTACCTAAGTTATATGGGTTAAATTGGGTCTAAAGGGTAGTCAACAGCCCTAACCCTAGACTAAGTTAAATTCAAAGGGTTCTAATGGATTAAGGATCTTCCATTAGGATTATAAAATCCTATATATATTATTCAAAGGAATCATGAGAATTTTTTTACATAAGATGTATGTAATTAGTTTAAATGGTCTTCCTTATGTGCTTAAATCTAAAATCGGTTAAAAATAATTACTATTGAAAAGGATAAAAAAATTCAATTACTTTTAGAATACTAAGATACACCTTAAGGGAGGTTCAATTAATATAAATTAAGTTTATACCTCAAATGTATGAGACCCATCAATATCGAGTGATCAATTTATATTTAGTATCATATTTTTGGGTGAACTCTCATAATTTTTTTAAATCTGGATTCAAGGATTATAATTTTGATGATAGCGGCCATTCCTGCATTCCTATTTCCTTACTACTGTTACTACTGAACATCAATTTTGATTGCCCTGCTACTAACTTTTCATCTCTATACAGTCAATTGCAAATCAAGCCAACTCAAGATTGAGTAGATTAGGACTGAGTTAGTCTGTAAGTGTAATTCAAGTGGTTTTTCCTTTTCTTGAGTCAAATGTAATAAGGTGGATCCTGATGCTAAGTAACCTTACACACACACACAAGGGGAGAAATTCTATAGGTTCAAGAGTTTTTTTGTTTTTAATTATATCGTATAGGATGATCCAATATCATCATGGACGATCAGTTTAAAAATTGAAACCCTAATAAGGACATCTATATTAAGTCAGCTAAATTAAGCAAATTATACTTGACGATCTTTACATCATTCTGGATGATATGCTCAAATTAGAAAATCTCAACCACCAAACTCATTTTGTAAAGATTTTATATTTAGAATTTTGTTCTATTCATACAGGATGGTCATATATTATCTTGAATGATTCATTACAATCATGCATAAATTAATCATGTCATTAAGGAAAGAAATTAAGATTAGATTGATCAATCATATCATCCTGGACAATCGCAGAATCCTCCTAGATGATCAGTAAGATAAACCTTAAACTTCTCCTGAATCACCTTGATGACCAGAATTATATGCTAGACGATAATCCCTGATTTTGAACTAATCATACAATACGATCCATGAATTATCCTAGATGATACGTTATATTTCATCATCGTCCAACATGTATCTCTTGGATGAATAGAATGATTTTTTAGATGATAATCCCTAATTTTCAACTAATCATAAAGGACGATCCAAGAATCATCCTAGACGATAAGTTATATTTATTCATCGTCTAACATATATCTCCAAGAAGACCAGAATGATCTACTAGATGATATGTATGATTGTGAACTAATCAGAAAAGATGATGTGCACATCATCCTGGACAATCTAAAAAAATTATATGTTTTACTCGTCCAGCCCTCCCAGATCGTTCTGGCTGAAAGCGCTGAAATACACTGATCGTATATGACGATATGTTGATCATCTTGAACGATCTTTAATGGCAAGTTACAAATTAGGGTAAATTTTAATCCCTTCTATAAAAGATCTCTTATTTATTGATATTAAAATCTTTTGTTGAAGTCTAGACCTAAGAGAGCTTAGAGAAGGAGAGGGAGAACATGGGAGAGAGAGAGAGAGAATCTTATGAGGGGGAGTTTATGAGGTGTTCATGAAGGCTTCTCCAAGAAAGGATTCAAGTCATCTTCTCTGTTCATCATTCTTAGCTCTAGGGAGGTCTTCATCAGTAATCGATCAAGTTTCTTTGTCTGCTTCAGGAGGAAGCAAAAGGAGTTTGGGTTCTCTTCCTCACCAAAGTTAGTGAAAACGAGTTTGTAAAGGCTTCTCTGCCATACTGTGGGAGCAAAAGGAGAGTCACTGTGTTTTAGTGTAATACCTGGAGGAGAGGCTCCAGGGAATGGATGTAGGTCATGTAAGAATAACACAGAAAGAATACCTGGAGGAGAGGCTCCAGGGAATAGATGTAGGTCACTGTGTTTTAGTGTAAGAATAACACAAAAAGAATACAATAGACGTAATCAAGTTGACCAAACTACTATAAAATATATTGTATTCTTTCTGTGTTATTCTTGCACTTTATTTTTCCACATATTAATTCCTTTGGTTGATTACGTCTATTTTAAAATATTCAAAAATGTTTCAAAAAGTTTATACTTTGGGTATAAGAATTTTTAAAACTACCAATTCACCCCCACCCCTCTAGGTTAGCCTCAAGCTAGTTCATAAGGGCTTAATAACCCTAACAAACTTTCAAGTGGTATCAGAGTGGGATTCATATAATCTAATATTTAAAAAATTTTGAATTTTGATCAATGGCTAACTTTGGTAACCAAAATACTGCGAAAGGGTAATCCATTACCCGACCATCCTTATTTGATAATATACCTTTTAATTTCTGGAAAACTTGCATGTCCATATTTTTATTATCTATAGATTATCGCATGTCGATGCTTATTAAAGAAGGTTATTCTACACCAACACATGAAATCAATGGCATAAAACTGAACTTTTATTTACTGAATAGATTTTTGATGATAGGAATTTAGCATAATTTAATGCAAAATATTTAAACTGCTTTTTCTATGCACTAAAATTTGAAGATTACATGTGTCTGAACTTGTGCTACTGGTAAAGAAATATGAGATATATTATATATTACTTATGAAGGCACAAGTGAAGTTAAGCAATCTAGGTTGAACATTTTACTTCATGACTACGAACTCTTTCACATGAAACCTAGTGAATCAATATCTAAAATGTATATTATGTTTACACAAATTATAACCTCCCTGTATGCATTAGGAAGCGAGCTAACTAACTATGAGAAAGCTAACAAAATTTTTAGATGCTTGCCTTCTTCCTTTGATGCTAAGATTAATATTATAACTAAGTCCTAGGATTTTATTTTTTATTCGATTGATAACTTACTTGGATCACTCATTGCTTATGAGTAAGGAGTGAACCAAAGACAACTTAATGCATATGAGAAGAAGAAGGAAAAACTGTAGCCTTAAAGGCTAATGATTCGGATACTGACTCCTTTGATTCTAAAAGTGATGATGTTGACTTAATTACGTGGTAATTCAAAAGCTTTTTGAGAAATAAACAAAAGCACCATCATAAGTGGAACAAAGGTAAGAGTAGTAAGAATTTTAAATGTGCTTCTAATATAATTTGTTTTGAATATATGAAGCTAGGACATATAAAAGCTAATTGCACTACTCTCAAGGCTTACCCAAGCAAGGAGAAAGGAGAGGAGAAACCCAAGTTCAGGAAGGACAAGAAATGGATCCAAAAAGCTTTCTAGGCGGATTCAATAACTGACTCATTTGTGGTTGAAGCTGAAGAGGAGACAACAAACTTGTGTTTGATGGCAGATGAACATCTTGGTCATTCTGACCAAGAAGATGATGCAAATTAACATATAATCAATTGCTTGAAGTATATGAGAAAAATCAATCATTGTAAAGAAAGCTTAAAAAATTGCATGCTAGCCTAAAACTTGAATTTCTAAACCTACAAATAGAGCATGATATTTGGATTAAAGATCATTCTTCACTTGATAGAAATCACATGACATTACTTGATGAATTTGATGAGTTAAATAAAAAGCATTCTAATTTAATCTTTTGAGCATGATTCATTGAAAGCATTGCATGTGGAACTAGAAACTGTATATAAAGATTTGGATACTCTTGCAACTGAATTAGATAGTACGGAGAATGCTTTGAAAATAGAAATTTTAATTCTTGAAAATGCAAACAAATTTTTAGAAACTCAATTGAATGTTTTCAAAGAAAATAAAAACCTCCTATAATGCTTGAGTTTCATAATCCATCTGATTAACTTGCATCATTCAAATCTTGGAAGAGGCACTATTACCCGAGTAGACTAATAAATCTTTTTCCTAGTGTTAGATATTCTTCATGTGGCATGCTAAGACATATCTCACACACTTGCACTATTAACCATAGTGCACATTGGGTGTGGAGACCCAAATTGCATGATTCACAACATAACACACATTCATTGCATTCTTCTTCCATAAGAAGGGACACAAACTTATTTTGGTTCCTAAATTTAATATTTGATGATTTTGTAGTTCTGCTCTCACATAAGATATCATTTGAGTATGTGGTATCTAGACAGCAGATGCTCGTGCCACATTACTGGAGATGCCAATTAATTTATTTAGCTGGAGGCCAAGGTTAGAAGCAAGGTCACTATTAGAGACAACACCAACAGAAAAGTGGTGGGCACATATATAATTAAAAACTCTAAGAATCTTTTGATTGAAATTATTTTACTTATTGATGGCTTGAAACACAACTTGCTCAGCATCAGTTAGCTCAGTGATAAAGACTTTATCATAAAATTTTTATCAGATACATACATCATAAGCTTAAGTAATAACACTACTTTATAGGGAAAAAGGATCAACAACATTTACATGCTTGATTTAAATAATATTGAATGTGCAGCTTCTTTTTATTTAAAAACTATTGCTGATGAGTCTTGGTTGTGGCATAGGAGGTTATTTCATGCTAGTATGAAAACACCTAGAAATATAACCTAAAAAAATACTTAGTAAGAGGAATCCTCAAGCTTAAGTTCACTATATACCACTTTTGTGATGCATGTCAACTAAAAAAATAAGTCAAATCCTCTTTTCATTCCATTAAGGATATTAGCACCTCAAAACATTTAGAAGTCCTTCACATGGATTTGTTTGGACCCATTAGCACTATCAGCTTAGGGGGAAATGTCTTTGGATTTGTGATAGTCGATGACTACTTGAGATTTACATGGATTAGATTTCGGTCACATAAAAGTGAGTCATTCAATGAATTTAAATCTTTCTCGACTTGGATTCAAAAAAATCTAGGTTGTGAGATATTGACCATTCATGGTAGAGAGTTTGAAAATGAGAGATTTGGAACCTTCTGTGAGGAATAACACTACGGGAAAACACGCGATTACCGTCAGATTTTCTGACGAAAAATTGTGCGCCGGTAATAACGGCGCAGGCAACGGCGAAATTGTTCGACGAAAATCTTGCGGCCACATTTTCGGTGTAACATACGCCGTAACGTTACCGACGCCGGTTCCGCCGGCCAATCCGACGGTATAGTAATGTCTGAACCAAATCCGTCGCACGTTACGGCGAAACATTTCCGGCGTACGTTACCGGCGGACATTGCTCCGGCATATTTAAACTCAACGAAATATGACCGACGTAGCTTGCATCGTAAATGATACCGGCGTCAAAACCGTCGGAAATTCTGCCGGTAAAAGCCCTATTTCCCAAAACCGAACCCCTCTGGCCTTCATTCGTTTCCTTTCGTTCTCTCACTTCGCCTGCTTTACCCGTCGCCCTCCATCATCGTTCGTCGCTCGCCATGGTTAGACATCGCCGACGGTCACCAGACTTTACCGTCGACAGTCACCGGACTTCGCCGAGCCTCTCTCATTCCTAGTCACGCGCCGCCTCTCTCATTCCTAGTCGCGCGCCACCGAGGTTCGTAGAATGACCGAAGGTATTTGTTTTCATTTTTTTTCCTATTTCGGTTGGATTACATATAAAATTAGCCTTAAGTCCATATATTTTTGCTTTAGTCATGGTTGTTATCACTAGACATTTGCTAGAGGATGTACCTTGGTGCATGCTTTTTGTTGATGATATTGTTCTTGTTGATAAGTGATTAAGACTAGAGAGGGATTCTCCGATAGGTTTTTGTTTTCTTATAGAACTTTTTTTTGATATTTAATTCGGCCTTGGAGTTTACATATCAGGACTAGCATTAAGGTTATATCTTTTTGCTACAGTTTCATGGTTGTTTTATCACTAGACATGAATTATAGAGAAATTTAAAAAGATGCCAAAATGAGTGAATGGAGTGTGATATCTTAGTACTTCTTTTTTCAAGAAGTTAAGGTGTTGTACATACAGTGCATGAATTGAGAGGATTTAACGTTTGATGTGTCCATCATTTAAATTATTGGAGAGAAGATAGATGAGCATAGATTACGGTCAGATACTATTGTTTCTCAAAAATCAATTTGGGATTCATGCTGGTAGGACATACCTATGGAAGCACAACATATGATTGTTGCCTGAGGTTTGATGAGAGAGTAACATGTGATAGTCTAGAGAAATTCTCTTGAAGGTGTTCAGGTAGAGAGAGGTTTTAATATGACTATATGTTAACGCTTTTTTAAGGAGATGTACTGTAGTAGAATTTTTAGAGCTTGTGTTCAAATGCAATGTAATATGGAGACCCGAGCCGAGTTTGTTGAGTTCATGTTGATCGTTTGTTCTAGTATTAGCTATGTTCAATTTCGGTTCGTGGGATTTTATTGAGCTTTATTATTTTTGTTCATGTTTGGTTTCGTTTAAAATATTTGCGGTGTCTATGCTTTAAGTTTAAGTTAATTGTTTTGTGTTCAATATTTGGGTTTCGTTTTAGGTGGTTATCAAGCTCATTAAACTACCTACAAGCATTAAACTATGGTACTGAACGAGCTCAATTCTTTATATTTTGTTTCATTTCACTTACTAACAAGCATTGAATACCTTTATATGGTGTCCTTTTGGTTGTGGGTTGATAATCTTGGAATCTACTTAATTAGATATATATTATTATTATAGATATTATTAATTTTTTGATTATCTTATATATATAGGTGTATGGGATATTTGAAATCAGAACTAGAAGTTGGATGTATACCGATTAATCTCAAGTCGGAAGAACATGTAACAGATGAATCTCATCAAATGGGGTAGAACTTTTTCTATTCATGGCAGGAGCGAACAGCTGCCGGCAGCTTTATATCAGACAGGAAAGTTTCGATGTTCCATGTTTAATGAAAAATCTAGTGCGACTCCTAGAACGGCAGTAGTGATGTGATCTAGTTCGAGGGCATTTTACACAGTTTGATATCGGCGAGACGGTGAGGTTACTCAATAGCCACGGATTGGTGAATTTGGATTATGTTTCTTGCCGATGCATTGGGCTCTCAATTTCTTTTGTGCGAATTGATCGAGTGCCCTATTTTGTATTTATGAAATGCGGTCCTTCTACAAGTAGTGCAATCCGGGTCCTGTGCAGTTTTGCTGTGAGACTGACGTGTGGCCTAGGTAAGAGATGTCGCGCGTGCCTCAAATTCTTTGAGGATATGAGTTTTCATGTGTATTTGGCAACATGAGATTTCAAAGCGGAACAAATATTATGCACTCAGTATATGTAGTTACGCTGGGAGGCTTGTGCCGCGCAGGATACGAAAAGACTTTTAAATGTGTACTGTTATTGCCTCGAGTGCTGCCAAAATTTGGCAGGCTAACCAACTTTTGGAAACCTTTGCGGTTGCACAAGGGTTGTCACGACTCACTTAGAGATTATCTGTTGCTGTGAAGATGTTAAGGCATTCAAAGGCTGGAATATAAAGCGTTGCTCGTGAATGTTTTAATCAATTCATTGGGCTTGCTTAAGAAAACTAATCCGACATGGACATAATTTTAATTTTTCCTACAGACTTCTTATTATTGCGAGAGCAAAGAAAGATTTTAGTTTCTAACCATCGTTCGGTTGGGCGATACTCATATAAAGATAGAATTTATTATATGAATGGTGCATGATTACCTCAGATGCTTTTAGAAGTATAATACGTGCAATGATAGTATAATGCGTCATTCTGTATAGCCATTCCAAGGGCTAAACCAAGATTTAAACCCAAATCAAGAATTAGAAGAAAGCAAAAGGAGCTGTGCCTGTTAGTAGGCCTATGTTCTACTTTTCTAATAAATTCGCGAGATCTATAATAAGAGAACAAATGTGCTATAAATGGATCCATCGAGATCGCTGAATCAATATGAGATGGTATAAATGAATCACATTCCAGCACAGAAGTGTTATGCATTATGCACATAACATGGCTAAGCGAGGTCTTGAAGATAACTTTGATCGTAACACATCCATCATTCCGGGGCTGAGAGCCAAGAAGAATGTCAATTGGTTTATGCGCGATGGGTTTTCACGCATTTCAACGTCAGTCGCTACACCGTACTCCATGTTGGCCTGTGATACTCACATCTTGACAAATCTTCGCTCCAGAGTTTATGTAATACTACTCCTTATATGTTTCTATCACTTATAAATTCATCAGGACCACATAATCCGCAAATGATAATGATTGACATGATTCTTTAACATTAAATACGCTCTGAATTGTATGATTTACTAGTTGTATTATAGGGAAGAGGGAGTTCGTACATTATGATCATACTCACCGCACCAACAGAGAATTCTTACTACTAAGAGCAGGCTTACTTTGGCACTAATTTGGTACGTTCCCTGCATTATTGGTTATGGCTCTTCAGGTTGGAAACTTCCAGGAAAGTTAGCTTGTTCGCATATTAGTATTGGAAATTATGATACAAATCATATTATCTTTAAAGTATGGTTGGAAGAACAACTGGTTCGAGTTATCATCAAAGTTTTTTTGCACTGCAAATCGGCATCTGCTTTGACCAGGCGAAATAAGAAGTCGACTAATATGAAAATTGTGTGGATGTTTCAACCTCCTCCACGATGCAAGTAGTAAGAATTTTTTGAAAGGTTGCAGATTCTTTGCCCACCTACATGGAATTCTCCAACATTAGCTGAGATCAATTCAGTAGAATGGTGTCAGCATATTGGATGACTTCTCACCAAAAAAAAAGTATATTTTTGGTCGTTCCCATATTGAGAATAAATGATTAGACATAACTTGGATGTTATATGCATATAGAGAATATTTTGATAATATTTTTATTACAGTTAATGGACATAAAGAGAAAATCAAAAGATAATATAAAAGCCAACTTGATGGACTTATCACGGAGAGATTTGTACGAAGTGGAAAGCTTATAAGATTGATAAGGAATGGTGGAGCCGAAAATTTCTTCTCAACCGCAAAGCTATACATTTAATTAATAAGACTTAGAGCAAGACCGAGCAATCTGTGTGAATGTTGGGTGAATGACTCTAGAGTAACATGATTCAGTGGATATTCTTTCTCCAATCTAAGCGGTGTGTATGACATAGGATCAGGGAGATTCATTTCGTTGAGAGTACACTGATATGTATATGTCTGTCGAATTGGCAATTGTCTACGAAGCACCATGGCTTTTTAGTTATTACTTTCCAGACTCAGAATTTTAAAGCCCTGAATCGAGTCTAAAGTGTCTTTTCTTTCAAAGATTTATCTCCTTTCTAAATTAAATGTGAAGAATTTGATTCTTATGGAGCAGCAAATATATCCATTACGCGCATTGGTTGTGTCGCGCATCTATATAGGAAAAGTATGGTCCTCAGGTGTTGAGCGTCTATGGGAGGTACCTGTTCATTGTAACCCCATAGAGGCTGGGAGGGTATGTTGGTGGAGTACACGTGGTGCAGTTTGTAGTTTGGCGTGGAACTGTATCTTTGAGAATTTAACTAATTCTCTTAAGGCGCATTCGCTATGTTATAGCAGAGATCAACTCGCCGACCCTATACGCGAAGGTCGTATCTGGTTGATAAGACATTTATTTTAACATATAGGACTCGCAAGGGACCGGGTCGGCGGAGTGTCCGTCCTTGCCGTATCCGTCGGACCTCTTTCCCGGGGTGGCTCGATTGTGCCCTCATAGCTTTCCGGTAATCGTCCTGGTACAGCTGGTCTCGACGGGGAGATTGATCCGGCGTGTCCCGCCCGTTTTCTGCATCTTGTCTGCCACTCGTCCATCCTCCGAATTGGCGTTCTCATTGATTTGCCATGAGCATAATCAAATCGTTCGGACAAGTCGTTCCCTCCGCCGAAGTTTTGCCTTAATCGTCATTCCGCCTCCAGGTGTTGGCTCTGGATACCAGCTGATAGCGGGCCTCTTTCCTTGCAGGGTCGACCCGCTGGAGCAAAAACAGAACGAAATGGAAAAACAGAGGCAGACATGGGAGGAAGAAGATACCTCTGTAATTCTGCCCAGCTTGTCTATTACTATTGTGTAAAAATGCCAAACTAGTTCTGTGAGTGCGTTTTGTTCTAGTCTATATGTATTTACCTATCATTTTCTCTTAATTATATATGTGGGTTAAAAATAAAGCTGTGCTGTAAGTAAGTACAGAAAAATGGGAAAATAGTAGTGGTAAGTGGTGGTTTGTTAGAGCAGTATCTGGTGTGCGCGGGTACACAGTACAGCCAGACGTTGCATCAGGTTTCAAGGTCTCAATGAAAGTGTGAGCTGCCACTCCTCCGTTTGTATCAGTTATTTACGTAGGTGATATTCTCCTTTGTCGCGTTTGTTTTTTACACGTCTAGGTTTTTCCCATTAATCTAGGCATTTCTTGGCTCATATTTTGTTGTCTTTATTATTCGATAATATTTTAAAACCAGATGAGAAGGGTAATTTTCACCTTGTAAAAGGGCCAATCCTCCTTCCTCAAGCAATTCGGACTGAAGAAGTTCATGGTTGCTTCTTCTATAGTCTGAAATACCAAACAGACGCAGCTTGTGCTCGACCTTTCCCTGTTCATGACTAATCAGCTACTGAAGAAACCTATAGTAGACTGGACCTCACAACTGTCAGCTCTGGTCATCAGACTTCCCTCCGTTCAATACTGTCTTCTATTGCAAACTGTCACAATTCAATATTTGTTATCTACAGCTTGCTTGACAGAGGATTAATTGAGCAAGGAAGCGAGGAAGCATTCACGGCTTCCATCTGCTCTGTTTTCCACGCAAAGGAGCCTCCCACTAGAGCTAAACTGCCAGACAACACAATTGATTACAATGAAATATGCCACTTTGTAATCCCTTCTTTATGATCGATGCTGCAATAAAAAAGGAAATATAAACGTAAGGCATCACAAAGCATGCTATAATGGTCATAGAACATTTTTAATTAGTTTGGCTTTAGTTAGAAACAGGGAAACAAATTAATAGTATTGTTGGGGCGTGCCAGGAAAGGATCTGCGTGTATGGGGCACTTTGAGAGAGCGGAGAAGGAGGCTACAATAGAGTAGAGAGGATGTTGTGTGGTTGAAACAGAGTGGATGGTAGAGTAGAAATGCAAGTTACCGTCCCCCTACGCTTCCCAGGTTCAATCCAGTAATCAGATGACAAGTGATTAACTATGCATCCCTATCGACAAAAGCGCACAGGTGCTTAGGCACGCCTAAAGGTTCCGCCCGCCCGCAATTCCGGCTTGGGAATTACAGATATATTTAGAGGGATTTACCATATTTTGAGATGACTGAACTTTCAACATGAATTGAGATAATTGTTTGCAAAATAATAAACGCCTTCAGCGACAGAAAATGAGTGTCGTCGTATGTTAAATGTGGACAAAGAAGAACAAAATGTGCTGATCTCAGAGGAGAGTGCGTGAATTGAAGAGATGGTGAACGAAAAAGGAAGACAACTTGTGCAGTTTTGGCTGCGTGATTATTTGAAACAATTATCGTCGATATGCAGGTGATAAGTTCCAGCATTCTAAAATTAGTTTGGTTAACATCCTCTATATAATCTGTATTTGCAGGCGAGAGAATTGGGGAACACTTTAGGCGCTTAGCACGTCAATGCGCTATTTGACGCCATAAGGAGATGATGTTATCACATTGTACATCTGTGCTTAACTGTGCATGGTGAGCCAGTATCTCGAGTAAGTATGAGTTAAGTTTGTTTATATTTTTCTTTTAGACTTTGTTATAAACTCAAGACAAAAATTTGTAGGAGGTTCATTGATGGTCTTAGTACATCAGAAGAAGGAGAAGTCCAGAAGATAGTGGAAAAAGAATTCACTGCTTGGTTTAAAAATACGGTATGTTTTGAATAATTATTCTTACTTAATGAGTTAATTATTTCTGCAATTAATATTAGTAACAATAACATCTTATACATTTAAAGGTACACACTGAAGACAGTTCGCAGTATTCAAGGTTATCTGAGTTAGCTTGGGGACCAAATAGATTAGTAAAATATTATTAAATATTTGAGGTCAATGGTTATAAATTTCAAACAAAAAATTGGTGTGAAGGATGGAAGACAGAAAATTCAGGCGTATGTGTAAGAGGGAACACCCATACAGGGATGATTCTGAATACTACGGGGTATTACAAGAAATATTAGAGGTTGAATATCCCGGTCAGAGGAATACTGTGTATCTCTTTAATTGTGAGTGGTTTGATCCAGTACCAAATAGAGGCATGAAAGTTCATCTAATTTACGGTATAACAGAAGTAAAGCGGGCTAGGAGATATGAAAAGTTTGATCCTTTCATCATTGCTAGTCCGGCAACTCAAGTCTATTATGCTAATTATCCAAGCGGAATACGAGGCAAACAAGATTGGCTGGGAGTTATGAAGACAAAACCAAGTGGAGTAATTGAGAAAACCACCTCAATACCATTAGCACATCAAGAAGAGTTTATGTCTAATTTAAAAAATCTCCCAATCAATGTAGATGACCACATCAGATATAATAAGAGCGAGTTGCAGTTATAGGAGGTAGATCTAACCATAGAGGAAAGTAATGATGAATCTGATAGTAATGGGAGTGTATCATCTTATGCAAGTGAATCAACAAATGATGAGTTAACAACATAAGGTAACTTAATTTTTTTTTAGCTACTGCACTGCATTTTATTTTACTTCCCTGCGTTTTACTTTACTGTATTTTTTTTAGCTACTGCACTGCTTTATTTTTTACTCCCCTACATTTTACTTGACTGTATTTTTTTTAGCTACTGCACTGCATTATTTTTTATTAAATTTTTGTTATAACTCATATTTCTAATATTTTTTTTTATTTATGTGCAGATGGCTTCAGGTGAGGAGCCTAGTAGAGGATTGATAAAAAATATTTTTAACAGGCGCACTAAGAAGATCACTACAGCTGGACCACCTAGGCCAGTACGTACTGAGGGGACCACCTCGGCTCAGCCTGCTACACAGCCTCTGCCTACTACACAGCCTCAGCCTGATACACAGCCTTTACCCACTCATGGAAGCGGTAGCCCACAGTTTTACTCACCAGACCCCGATTTCCTTCACCATATCCAGGGCAAAGTACACCTTTCTACCCATACTACACACCCCCACCGTATGCTGGTGCCCCTCCTAGTTATCTATTTCTACCATATGCTCCACCATACTATGCCCCACCACCCCATCAGCCTGCTACAGCTGGACCTTTGACAGTAGCTGGACCTTCGACAGCAGCTGCAGCAAAGCAGGAGACAGATGGTAGAATGTTGATAGCACCTGAGGGTGACACGTACGTACATTCTCTTTTATTTATTTAAACTAACAAATATTTTTATTTTATATTTTATATTTGTTTCATATAACTTTATTTTTGTAGGTTCTACCCATCAAAACAACCGACACATAAAATACGGGATATCATACGGAGCAGGTTTGACGCTCCTTATGTTTCTTGGAAGAAAGTCCCGAAAGAAGTCCGGGAGATGTGGTTTAGAGAGTTTGAGGTATTTTTGGGTTTTAATTTTTATGTTAAATGATTTATTCTTTTTTACTTAAGCTAATACTCTTATATATTATATATCATATGTATTTGATTGCAGAAAGAGTTTTGTTGGCTGCCCCAACACAATGACAGGATTAGAAAGAATTTTGAGAAGCGTGGGTCTACTCGGATGCGCGACATGTTCACAGATATTAGAAAGTCTGGGAAGCGACCATTGTGGATTGGAGAGGTTATATGGGCTGAGTTGAATGCAGCTTGGGGCAGCGAAGAGTACAGTAGGAGGAGGGATCAAAATCGACAGAACAGAGTTTCTGATGTTGGTGGGTTGGGTAGTTCACTTCATACAGGCGGCTCTGTTCCACATAATGAGCACAGGCGTCATTTGGTAATGAATTTTAAATATTTTTTAAAATTGTTCTTTAATCTGTATTAATAAAATTCTCTTAATTCAAACAGAAAGTTATGCTTGGTAGAGAACCAACTCCTGTTGAATTGCATAGTCACATTCATAAGCGATAGGAGGATCAACAATGGATTGATGAGAGATCAAGAAAAGCATTTTTAAGTATATTTTTATATATGTTTAATATTTTCTAAGTTTTAGTTTAACTTTATATATTTATATTATACATTCACAGGAGGATTATACACGGCTTCGAGAGACTCATGCCGCATCAGGTGAGGGCTCTTCTGGCAGCTCTGTAGAGTATTCTGAGTATCGCATCTGGTCGCAAGCCGTCGGAGGAATGCAGCATGGTAGAGTATATGGATTAGCTGCGCAAGCTCAGTCATATGAGGGGATGACCTCCTCTACTGCATCCAGCTTCGCATCCAGTTCTCATGAGTCCTTACAATCTCAACAAATAAGTGCCCTTCAAGCTGAGCTAGAACAAGTAAGAAAATCACAAGCTGATTGGCAAGCTCAGCTGCAAGCACAGGTTCAAGCTCAGCTGCAAGCACAGGTTCAAATAAGTATTCATCAACACAATCAGTTGTTGGATGAAATACGCAAGATGAGGGAGTAGCTGAGTGGAAAAAACGTAGCTCCACCTAAGGAGGAGTCCACGGAGTCAGAGTAGTTTAATTTAGTTTATATGAACTTATTTATTTCTGTGAACATGTTTTATTGAACAGTTTGTTTTAATGTGATGTTTTTAGTTGATTGTTAGTACTGAATTGTTTCTTTTAATGTTATAAACTGTTGTGAAACTGTGGTGAAATTGTTGATCTGTTGTAATTTTATAATTGAAATGTTGTAGAATTGATTTTTGTATAGGTTTGCAGGTGTGGAAATTTGATTGTTGGCTGGGAAGGAAATTTTTTTTTTGTCAATGCTACAGGTTTCCGGCGGATTGTACTCCAGAAATCCGCCGGAAAGAACAATACAACGAATTGTATCATCGTGCATATCGACGTCTTCCTTCCGTCGGCAACTACCGGCACATCTTCCGGAGCCAGTTCCGCTGCCTATTTCCGGCGCCGATATTTTGCGCCACAAACAAAGCCGTGGGTTGTCTACGGCGAACTTGCGGCATTTTATCCGCCGGTACTTACCGGTGGAAAATCCGACAGAAACTTACCGTCGCATATGGCGCCAGAATTTATTGGTTGCAAGTCGTCGGCACCAACCCGATGTTTTAAGCCGGTAATCCATCGGTACGTGCGCCGAATCATTTTCCGACGTATTATATTTGTCGGAAAAAATTTATCGACGCGACCGAAACCGGCGTATGAATTTTCGCCGAAACGTGCGCTGGAAACCTAAGGTTCCGTCGGATTATCTATGTGTTCCGGCGGATTTAATCCGCCGGTAATAATGGGTTTTCCTATAGTGTAAGGGATTAAACATAACTTCTCAACTCCAAGGACCCCTCAGCAGAATGGGGTAGCTAAAAAGAAGAACAGGACCTTAGTAGAAGCCGCTAGATCCATGCTTGTTAAGTATTTATTTCATAAATACTTTTGGGCTGAAGTAGTAAACATAGCTTGTTATGTATTGAATAGGGAGAATAATATATTTAAATTGAATAAGACACCCTATGAGACCATTAATGGTAGGACACCAAATCTTTCTCACCTCCATGTGTTTGGTTATAAGGTTTTCATTCTAAATAATGGGAAATCAATCATAGGAAAGTTTGACCCAAAATCTGATGAAGGAGTGTTCTTAAGCTATTCAAGTGTAGGGAAATTCTTTAGAGTGTTTAATAAGAGGACTTTGGTGGTGGAGGATACTACTCATGTAGTGTTTGATGAATATAATTTTGAGAATTCTAGATTTGAGGAAAAAGATGAAGAAGGTGAGATTACTTAAGGAGTAGAAAATATAAATCTAGAGGAAAGGGTAAAATCTCAGAACACTATTGAAGTAAGTGAGATTACCCAAGGAGTAGAATCTACAAATCTAGAGGAAAGGGTAGAACCTCAAAACACTTTGCCTAGAGATTAGGGATATTCTTTAAGTCATCCTAAATAATTGATTTTAAAAGACCCTTCTAAAGGTGTTAGAACTAGGCTTGGATTTAAAAAATAAGTTAACCACTCTACCTTCATCTCAATGACTAAACCCACCAATATCAATCAAGCCCTTTATGATGAATTATAAATCTTAGTCATGCAAAATGAATTAAACTAATGTGTTCAGAATTATGTTTGGGAGCTTGTAAAAAGACTTAAGGGCCAAAGTGTAGTAAGAACAAAATGGGTCTTTAAGAATAAAATGAATGATTTTGGTGTGGTGGTTAGGAATATGGAAAGATTGGTCGCTAAAGGGTACACTCAAATAAAACGTATTGATTTCGAGGAGACTTTTACCCTTGTAGCTAGATTAAAAGTAATTAGAGTTCTAATAGTCTTTGCCTATTATAAAAGATTTAAGCTTCTACAAATTGATATTAAGAGTGCCTTTTTAAACTGGATAATAAAAGAAGATGTATTCATAAAGCAACCCCCAGGTTTTGAGAATACCCAATTTTCAAATCATATTTTCAAATTAAAAAAGGCTTTATATAGAATAAAACATGCACCTAGGGCATGGTATGAGAGGCTTAGCACATTCCTACTTGAGAGGGAGTTTGATAAGGGGAGCATAGATACCACCCTTTTTTAGAGGAAAGTAGGAGATGAGTTTCTCATTATTCAGATCTATGTTGATGATATACTGTTTAGATCTTCTGATAAAAAGTTATATGATAATTTTTCTAAAATAATGAGTACGGAATTTGAGACGAGTATGATGGAAAAATTGTTCTACTTTTTTGGGGTTTGGCATAAGACAAATGAATGATTAAACCTTTCTTAATCAATCAAATACTTTAAGAACATCTTGAAGAAATATGAAATGGATAAAGTCAGCCAAATAAACTCCCGTGAGCTCTAGTGTTCAATTAGATAAGGATTTAAATGGAAAATCTATTTATCAAAAGATATACAAAGGAATGATTAGATCACTACTTTACTTAACTGCTATCTAATATTCAAGAACCAAATACATTGATATAAGGCACACTTTATTATGGACCATAATACCAAAGGAGACATTGAGCTATATCATATAGCAACTGAAAATCAACTGGCTGACATCTTTAATAAATAACTGGCATATGACACATTCAGATCTTAAGGACCAGATTGGGTGTGATAGACATAAATGTAGGAACTTGACGATTACCGAATTCTAGATTTTTTTTGTGATCTTTCTTTTATTTTTGTATGATTTTTTATTTTTCTTTATTTATTAATGTTTTTCCATATTTCAGTTTTATGTTATTGTTCCCGTCAATTTTTTTGAATCACTGTTGAAATGATATTTTAGCCTTACTTTTGTTTTTAAAAATTTGTAATTAATGATTGACATCCCTAAATCAATTAAAGGAAGAAATATTATTGATTGTTCCCCTTCTTCTAACTCCTTTAGCGGTATAATTTTTTTTTCAAAGCAAAAAACTTTTTTTAATTTGAAAATAGGACTTTGAAATTGAGATCTTTTCTATCTTCCTACAATAATTTATCTCATATAAATAATGTTCAAAGTCATTAAATCACTTTCAAGCTTTCTTGATCAAGTTATTATATTTATCAGATGAATATGATTCTGATTTATGATTTATTCTTCTTTATATTAGAAAGTGAGTTTTTCTTCTCTATTATGTGGAAGATATTCCCACAAGTGAGAATCTTTAAAGGTTTTGAAAGGGAGCTAGCTCGCAAAAATGATAAGAGGCATAAAATAAGCCCAAAAAAACTAAAATAATATGCAATGATCGTAAAAAAAAGTAAAAAATATATAAAGGGTATCAAAATTAAAATATGCACAAAGTGTGCAAAATAATTGACAAGAGGCACAAAATGAGCCCATAAAAATCAATCATACGATTAGTACTTTTTATCATCTTTTTGTTGTTTTATATTTAATTTTTACTTAATTTTCATGTTTTATGGCCTCTTCTAATCAACTCCTTCCATCATCAAAATATTTATTTTTTTATCATATCATCTTGTATGATATTCCTATTATCTTGTATGATATTCCTATCATCCAGGATGATATCATCAAATCATCCTTTATCATCCATCTAATGGCTGATCTGACTCAATTATTTGAAATCATCTTGGATGATCCACATCATCCTAGACGATCTGATCAAATTCTGCTCAATTATGTGTGATCATTCTGGACGATACACCTTTTCATCCTGGACAATTCACATGGAAAAAATGGTAAAACACATTAAATTCGATAAGTATGATTCGTTATTACTAATCATCCTAGATGATCCACCTAATCATCCTGAATGATACATTTCATCAACGGTCATCCAATAAGACTACTCGGGATAATCGCCTGTGTCTAATCATCACGGATGATGTCTGATCGTCCTGGACAATAGGACTGTCTTTTTGACCAATCATTTAGGATGTCATAAATTCTTCTGATCGTCCTGGACAATCCTACGATCTTCCTAGGTGATGTCACCAACTCTTTATAAAGAACTAAATTCAACCATTTTTTTTACCCTCAAATCCTCCAAATCCTCTTTTCTTCTCCCTCGAACTCTCAATCCTAACCAATGGTTTATATTAAAAGATCTAGGATGGTGACTAGAAGCTCCTTGAGGATGTCTATAGACCCTCAATTTACTGAGGTGGCTAATTAAGCTGCATATCTTTGGTATAAAACTTCTGGGATCACACCTTTGAGGATTGCCAATCCTCGAACCATCACTTACCCGGTACTAGATATTTTCACTCACACCTCTCTCACTTCACTTTGACACTGGCTTTCCCATTCAATTCTGAACTCCTCTTCGAATTCTTTGCTAGTCTAAGGATCAATGCCACTTACACCACACTATAGTCCTATGTTCACAGATGCCTGGTAGAAATCACTTACCAAGACTGTCACAAACTTCTCCAACTTTCTACCACTGGAGACAAGCTTCATATCTTATCTTCATATTCATATTTTGATTGGGGTCCCATCAAATAATTACTAAGGAATACTAATGCCACCTTTTATGAAACTGCCTCAAGCACCTCAGTAAAATATGCTAAGAGAATTCAATATGTCTTTAAAACCTCAGTGATCCCAAAGGCTGGAGACAAAGTTCACATCACTCCCCTACTCTCAATCACCACCTATAACATAATAGCATATAGGGAGTTCAATGCCACTGATCTCCTTTTTCGCTACATTGAGCACCTAACTAGTATTAGGGATCGAGGGCATAAAAAAAAACCCAATCTTTCCTTAGGACACGTCATAACTTTTGTTCTTGAAACTAAACACAACCTCTAATATCGTGCCCCACCAAACTATCAACCTGCCTACTACACCAACAGCTCCTTCCATGTTCTTCATAGAACTCATCTCCATTCGGGACACGAGGAGGCTGGGGGAGCTGAAAAGGAAGCTGTTCCTGCACCCATTTCTATACCTATTCCTATTCACCAATAGTCATACATTTTCAAATTGCTCCAACACTTGATTCAGCTGTGACTGCTGACGGATGAGAATAAGTGTAGGAATAGGTGCAGGAATAGCTTTCTGCTCGGCTCCCTCATCCTCCTTGTGCCCCGAATGGAGATGAGTATTATGAAAAACATGGAAGGAGTTATTGGTGTAGTAGGCAAGTTGATAGTTTAGTGGGGCAGAATATTGGAGGTTATATTTATTTTCAAGCACAAAAGTTGTGATGTGTTATAAGGTAATATTGGATTTTAATTTGTGCCCTGGATCCCTAATACTGCTCAGGTGCTCAATGTAGCAAAAAAGAAGATCAATGGTATAAACTCCCTTTGTGCCATTATGTAATAGGTGGTGATTAAGAGTAGGAGAGTGATGTGATCACGGTCATCAACCTTTGGGATCACTGAGGCTCTAAGGACATATTGAATTATCCTAGCATCTTTATTAAGTTGCTTAAGGCACTGTCATGGAAGGTGGCATTAATATTACTTAGTAATTGGTTAACAGGACCCTAGTTAAAATATGGATCTGAAGACAATATATGAAGCTTGTCTCTAGTGGTAAAAAGTTGGAGAAGTTTATGACATTCTGGGTAAGCGATTTTTACTAGGCGTATATGAACATAGGACTGTAGTGTAGTGTACATAGCATTGATCCTTAAACTAGCAAAGAACTCAAAGAGGAGTTTAGAATTGAATGAGAAAACCAATGTTAGAATCAAAGTGAATGAGGTGTGAGTGATCAGATCTAGTACCGAGTAAGTGAGGGTTCGAGGATTGGCAATCCTCGAAGGTGTGATCCTAATAGTTTTATATCAAAGATAGATAGCTTGATCAACCACCTAAGTGAATCGAGGGTCTATAGAGACCCTCAAGGAGTTTCCATTCACCGTACTGGACCTTTTCTCACGAGCCATTAACTAGGATTAAGAGTTTGAGGGAGAAGGAAAGATGATTTAGAGGATTTGAGGGTGAAGAAAATAGTTGAATTTAGCCATTTATAAAGAGTTAATGACATCATCCAAGATGATTGCAGGATCTTCCAGGACGATTAGGAGAATTTATGATGTTCAGGACAATTGGTTAAAAAGGAAATCATATCATCCAGAATGATCAGACATCATCTAGGATGATTAGACACAGGCGATCATCCCGAGAAGTCATGCTGGACAACTATTGATGAAATGTACCGTCCAAGATGATTACGTGGATCATCTAGGATGATTATTAATAATGAATCATACTTATTGAATTTAAAATATTTAACCATTTTTTCCATGTAGATCATCATGGATGAACAGGTGTATCCCATGTGATTGAATTAAAAATTTGTAAGAATTAATGAGTGAATATCGTAAAAATCTGAAAAATCATAAAACAACCAATCCTGTTAGCCCTAGCTCGGACTTCTCCCAAGACAAACCGTCTTTTGAAAACAAAGGTCTAAATTAAAAAAAATTAATTGGATAAGAAAAAGAGATCCGTTCAAAACTTGGTTCCATAAAAAATATTTTATAGAATAATATATCAAAGTAATTAGTCACGATCATAAATTCTTAATTCAAGCCATTGAAAAATATCAAGTGACATTTGAATTCTTCTAAGATTTAAAAATTTTAAAAGAGAAGAAAGCTTGCTTTTGGTGGGCTCATTTTATGCCTCTTGTCAATTGATTGGCGCTCTTTGTGCATCTTTTGATCTTTAATATACTTTGTGTATATATATTTTTTTCAATTTGGCGTCATTGCGCATCTTTAGATTTTGGCATCATTAGCCTTTTTTTATTTATTTTTTACAAGCTAGATCCCTTTTTCAAAATTCTTAAATATTCTTTGTTTGTGATTATATCTTCCAGATATTAGAGAAAAAAAATTCACTCTCTTAATATAAGAATGAATAAATCACAAAACATAATAAAAAATTATATGATAAAAGCAACAACAAGATTACGAAAAATCTGAAGGTAAAATAAAGATTTTGAACATTATATATAAGATAGATTATTATAACAAGATTGAAATATCTCGATTACAAAGTTCAGTTGTTAATTTGAGATATATTTTTGTTTAGAAAAGAAAATTATACCATTAAAAGAAGTTAGAGAGAAGGAAACAATCAACGGTGTTTTCCCCTTTAACTGATTTAGAGATGTCAAATATTGACTACAAATTTTCAAAAATAAAAATAAGGCATAAGATATCAATTCAACGGTGATTAAAAAAAATAAAACAATGAAGAAAATTAAATCAAGAGAAGTGAAATAGATGAAAAAGTATAATAAAAATAAGGAAAAAAACTAAAAAAAAGAAAACAACAAATAACAGATAAAAGATCAAAAATCAGTAAGAATCAAGTTCATGCATTTATGTCAATCACACTCGATCTGGTCTTTAAAGTGCTGAAAGTATCGAAGGCCAGTGGTTTAGTAAAGATGTCAGCCAGGTTATTCTCAGTTGCCACAAGGTGTAACTCAATATCTTCTTTGATCACATAATCTCTAGTAAAGTGATGCCTTATGTCTATGTGATTGGTCCTTGAATATTGGATAGGATTCTTAGAAATGCAGATGGCACTAGTGTTGTCACAAATGATTGAAATTGTGCCTACATGTAATCTTAAATCTAGAACTTGCTATTTCAACCAAAGGACTTGGATCACATAACACCCTAAAGCAATGTACTCAGCTTCAACAGTGCAAAGTGCAATAGAATTTTTCTTTCTACTGGACCAGGAGACTAAAGATTGTCCTATGAATTAGCAAGTCTCATAAGTACTCTTCCTATCCACCTTACATCCTACAAAATCAAAATCAAAATATCCAATAATTTCAAAAAAAGTGTTATGCATAAGATACCAGATTCCTAAGTTTTGGGTCCCTAAGAGATATCTAAGAATTATATTAACTACAGTCAGGTGGGATTCTTTAGGATCAGCATGAAATCTAGCACTGAGACAAACACTAAACATTATATCAGGTCAGTAGTCAAGAAAAATAAAGATCCAATTATCCCTCTATCCTTCTTTTGATCAACTAATTTTCCATTTGGGTCCTTGTCCAACTAAACACTGGAGGTCATGGGAGTATTAATTGGCTTATCTTCATCCATTTTATATTTCTTCAAGATATCATTTATGTACTTTAATTGATTTAGAAAAATTCCATCATCCAGTTGTCTTATGCTAAACCCCAAAAAGTAAGACAAATCTCCCATCATGTTCATCTCAAATTCCTACTCATTATTTTAGAAAAATCATCACATAGACTTTTATCAAAAGATCCAAAAAATATATCATGGATATAGATCTGAATAATGAGTAATTCATCTTCTACTTTTCTTAAAAAAAAGGTGGTATCTATGCTCCCCTTAACAAACTCCCTCTCTAGTAAGAATGTGGTAAGCCTCTCATATCAATCTTTGGGTGCCTACTTTAATCCATATAAGGCCTTTTTTAATTTCAAAACATGATTTGAAAATTAAGAACTCTCAAAATCTAGGGTTTGCTTTACAAACACATCCTCTTTTATTATCCCATTTAAAAAGGCACTCTTAACGTCCATTTAGAAAAGCTAAAAATCGCTTATAACAGACAAAGGCTAGTAGCACTCTAATGGCTTCTAATCTATCTACAGGGGCAAAGGTCTCCTCAAAATCAATCCATTCTATTTGATTGTACCCCTTAGGCTCCAATCTTGTCTTATTCCTAATCACCACACCAGAATCATTTATTTTATTCTTAAAGACCCATTTGGTTCCAACTACACTTTATTCCTTTGGTCTTTCTACAAGCTCCCAAACATCATTCCTAACATATTGGTTTAATTCATCTTGCATGGTTAAGATCCAAAACTCATCAGAAAGGGCTTGATTAATGTTAGTAGGTTTGGTCATTGAGATAAAGACAGAGTGGTTCACTTACTTCCTAAGTCCATGCCTAGTCCTAACACCTTCAGAAGGCTCTACAAACACATCATCTTATCACAAAGCTGACTGATGTTGAGCAAGTTGTGTTTCAGTCTATCTACAAGCAAAACATTTTCAATCAAAAAGTTCTTGGAGTTTTCGATTATACCTGTGCCCACCACTTTTCTGGTGGTGTTGTCTTCAAGAGTAACCTTGCCTCCAGCCCTAGCCTCCAATGAAACAAATTGGTTAGCATCTCCAGTCATGTGTCATGAGCATCCGCAGTCCACGTACCAAATGCTCTCACGAGGCCTTTTATGAGATTAATCTTATAAAATCATTAAACATTATATTTAGGAACCCAAACATGTTTGGGTCCCTTCTTATGGAAAGAATAATGCAATGCATGCATGTTATACTATGAATCATGCAATTTGGGACTCCACTCCCAATGTGTACTACAGTAAATAGTGAAAGTGTGTGAGATGTGTCCTAACATGCCACGTGAAAAATATCTAAGACCAAGAAAAGGGTTTACTAATCTACTTGGGTGGTGATGCTTCCTTTTAAAGTTATGCGATGCATACAATATTGATTTATTATTTTCAAAAGCTTTGAGATTCTCTAATTTTTTTAACTCTCTTTGTAACTCAATATCAGATGACTCCAAGGAATCATGTGCATCAGATAATTCAATATGCTTTTGTTTAATGCATCAAACTCGTCAAGTAGTTATATATGATTAATATCAATTGTAAAGTGATTTTTAAGTAAAATTTCATGCTCATTTTGCAAATTTAAAAACTCTAATTTCAAACTAGCATGTGATTTCTTAAGTTTCCTATATGATGCATGAATTTGTTTAGAAACTTCAAGTAGTTGCTCGTAGGTTAGTTCACATACCTCTTCTTGGTCACTTTGATCAAGATGATTGTCAGCCATCAAGCACAAGTTTGTTGTCTCCTCTTCAGCTTCAGTCTCAGAGGAGTCCGGTGTAGAATCCGCCCAGAATGCCTTTTGGAACCTCTTCTTATCCTATTTGAACTTGGGTTTCTCCTTAAAAGTTTGTTAGGGATGTTAAGCCCTATAAAACTGGCCCAAGCTAACCAAGAGGGGGGGTGAATTGATATTTTAAAAATTCTTTTCACAAAGAAGTAAAATCTCATAAACTAAAATCACACCACAAGAAAAATAAGCGCAGAAATTTAAAGTGTGGAAGCAAGAAACAAGAACACAGAAATTTATAGTGGTTCGGTCAACTCGACCTACGTCCACTCCCCGGAGGCGCCCTCCGAGTATTGCACTACAATCGTGACTCTCCTTTAGCCCCCACAGCTAGGCGGAGAAGCCTTTACAAAGAACGTCTTTTTGCCACCCCGGCAAGGCAGAGAACCTATCTCCTTTTACTTCCTCCTGAAGTTGGCAGAGAACCACAATCAGATGCTGAATCCTTACCTCTACCGACCCTTCCATGGATGAGAAACTCTAGACAAAGAAGAAGCAGAGCGATCCTTGAAGCAACCCTTGTGAATCCCCTCACAAGCTCCCCCTCACAAGATCCTCTCTCTCTCTCTATCTCTCTCTCTCTCTCCTCTCTCTTCTCTCTCTCTCTCTTCTCTCTTTCTCTCCTCAATGTCTTCTCAGTTCAAGGAAGCAGCAAAAGATTGTTCAAAAACATTGAACAAGAGCCCTTAAATAGAAGAGTTTCAAAGGATCTCATTAATTGTAAGTGCCTACAAATCGTCCAGGCCGATTGGACATCGTCCTAGCCGATCAATACAAATCTCAGAAGATCGGCAGAAGCATCGCCCTGAATGCAAACTGGACGATTAAAAATTTTCTTGATCGTCCCGGATGATCTCACAATCGTCCCCGCCGATCATACAAATGGAAAATCGTCCAAAGCATCGCCTTGAATTCAAGTTGGCCGATATTTATCGTCCAGAAGTAACTAAGGTTTTTGAATAGATTGGCCCGGCCGATCCTGAGATCGTACATGCCGATATGATCGTATCAATCATCCTTAATTTCTTCCTTGATTTGTCTGATCAATTAAGGCATAATTGTAAAATATCGTCTAAGCCGATCCAATATCGTCCTGGCCGATTACCAAAAATACAGAATACCTTAATTGTTTATGGCGGCAATTTCTTTATGTTTTGAGCTTATCGTCCTGACCGATTGGCTAATGATGGCTTCCTTAATTAGAATCCCTGATTAGACTTTCTGTTTTAAGCCCGATCGTCCAGGACGATGTAAAATATCGTCCTGGCCGATTTGAGTAAAAATAGAAATTCTAAGCTCTCAAGTGTGTGTGTGAGGGTTTTACTTAGCATTAGTCACACCAAAGATTACAATGACTACAGTGGGGAAAAATAAAATTACAGACTGACTCAACCCTATCTATCTTACCCCATCTTGAGCTGGCTCCATTTTTTCGTCCGATCTTTGATTCCTTAAAAGTCAATAGTAAAAGACAGTCCAAGTCAAGTAATAGTGTTTACCAATCATCAAAACATAGTTCATGGACCTGAATTTGCAACACTCCTCACCCTTCTCCTTGCTTGAGTGAGCTTTAAGTATAGGACAATCAGCTTTAACGTGTCACGGCTTTCTGTATTCAAAATAGATCATATCATAAGAATTCTTAAAATTTTGGCTACCCTTATCTTTATTCCACTTCTGATGGTTCTTATGCTTCTTCCTTATAAAGCTTTTAAATTACCTCATGATTAAGGAAACATCATTACTTTCAGACCCAGAAGAGTTAGTGTCCATGTTGTTGACCTTTAGCGTCATAGTTTTCTCCTTCTTTTTCTCACCTGCATTAAAGTTTCTCTGATTCACCCCTTGCTCATAAGCAATGAGTGATCCAAGTAAGTTATCAATCGAATATGTATTTAAATCTTTAGATTCAAAAATTTTAGTAATCTTAGCATCAAAGGAAGAATACAAACATCTCAAAATTTTATTAACCTTTTCATAATTTGTGAGTTCTCTTCCTAAAGCATGTAGTGAAGTGACAATTTGAGTAAATCTAGTATACATGTCAGAAATTGATTCATTAGGTTTTATATGAAAAAGTTCTTAATCATGCAATAAAATATTCATCCTTGACTGTTTGACTTCTTTGGTTCCTTCATAAGTGATACACAATTTATCTCAAATTTCTTTACGAGTAGCATAAGTTGAAACATGCATGTAATCTTCAGATTTTAAAATACAGAAAAAATAGTTCAAACATTTCGCATTAAGTTGTGCTAAATCCTATCATCAAGAGTCCATTCAGTGAAAGGAAGCGGAATAGTAATGCTATTAATTTTACCAGTTGGAGGTGTATAACCATCTTTAACAAGCATTCATATGCTATTGTAAATCGATTGTTAAAATATAGACATGCGAGTTTTCTAAAAATCAAAAGGAATATTAATAAATAAAGGTGGTTGGGTAATAGAATACCCTTCCATAGTATTATGATTACCAGAGTTAGCCATGGATCAAAATTCAAAAGTTTTCAAAAACTTAATTTTATGAATCTCGCTCTGATACCACTTGAAAGTTTGTTAGGGATATTAAGCTCTTAAGAAGTAGCCCAAGGCTAACCAAGAGAGGGGGGTGAATTGGTATTTTACAAAAAAATCTTTCAATTAAAAACACAAACTCAAACCAAACCAAAATTCACCATAAAGAAATTTAAAGTGCAGAAATTAAATGAAAAAAAGGTCATAAAGAACACATAAATTTATAATAGTTTGGTTAACTCTACCTATGTACACTCCCCGGAGGTGCCCTCCGAGTATTGCACTAAACTCAATGACTCTCCTTTTGCTCTCACAGTAAGGTGGAGAAACCTTTACAAAACCTTATTTCCACCGACACCGGTGAGGCAGAGAATCCAACTTCTTTTTCTTCCTCCTAAAGCAGGCAGAGAACCTTGATCAATTGCTGAAGTGGACCTCTCTCGAACCTCCAAGATCAAGGGACGATGATTGGAGAAGACAACTTAGATCCTTGCTTGGAGCAACCTTTGTTAAACCCCTCATAAACTCCCCCACACAAGATCCTCTCCCTCTCTTTCTCTCCCTCTCCTCTAGGCTCTCTCATGTCAAGACATCAGCAAAAGATGTTCTCTTGGGTAGAATAAGCGATCTTAAATAGAAGATTGAGCTTCAGAATAGCTCTTAATTACAACAAACTGATATTATCGTCAAGGATGATATAAATATCATTTTGTACGAACAGTATAAATTAAGCTCAATCAGTTAGGATGATTTGAGATTATCACCCCTCATAAACTCCCCTAAACCCTAATGATATGATCAAGCAATCAAACGTTAATTGCTTTCCTTAATTATCAGATTAATTTAGACATACTTATATTGCATCGTCCAGGATGATCTCATGGATAATTTCAAAAAATAAAAGCTAACTAAATAGATCTGGCAGTTGATTCTTTCTGATTTGAGCCTATCATCCTGACCGATATGAATATCATCCAAAATAATGTGCTTAATGACGACTGCCTTAATCAGGATGCCCTAATTAGGGTTTATATTTTTAACTCATCGTCCAGGCCAATTTATGAATCATCCCAGACAATGTGACCAAAAATAATAAACTCTAAAAATAGTCAAAAAAATTCTCCCAAGTGTGTGTGTGCAAGATTACTTAGCATCAGGAACCACTTCTTTTACAATTAACTCAAGAAAAGGAAAAGATTACAAACTGACTCAGAACTAGTCTACCCAATCTTAATTTAGTTTAAATTGAAGTTTTGATCTTATGGACCTAAAAAGTTAGTAGGCAAGGCAGTCGTAGAGAAACAAAAGTGTTTTGTATCATCAAAATTCAATTCCCTAAAATCAGATTCGCAACACCATCATCCATTTATCTTATTCTAAACCCCAAAATCAGGAAAATTCTCTCATCACACTCATCTAAAATTTTATACTCATTATTTTAAAAAAATCATCACATAACTTTTTATCAGAAGATCTAAATAGTATATCATCAATATAGATCTAAATAATCAGTAACTCATCCCCTACTTTCCTCAAAAAAAGGATGGTGTCTATGCTCCCCTTAACAAACTCCCTCTATAGTAGTAATGTGCAAAGCCTTTCATACCATGCTCTAGGTGCCTATTTTAATCCATACAAAACCTTTTTTTAATTTGAAAACATGATTTAGAAATTAGGAATTCTCAAAACCCGAGAGTTGCTCTACAAATATATATTCTTTTATTATCTCATTTAAAATGACACTCTTGATATCCATTTGGAAAAGCTTAAATCCTTTATAATAGGAAAAAGCTAGTATCAATCTAATTTTTTCCAATCTAACTACAGGGGAAAAAGTCTCATCGAAATCAATCCCTTCTATTTTATTATACCCCTTAGCGACCAATCTTGCTTATTCCTAACCACCACACTAGAAACATTTATTTTATTCTTAAAGACCCGTTTGATTCTGACTACATTTTGGCCCTTAGGTCTTTCTATAAGCTCTCAAACATCATTCCTAAAATTAGTTCAATTCCTCTTGCATGTTTAAGATCTAGAATTTATCAGAAAGGGCTTGATTAATGTTGGTGGGTTTAGTCATTGAGATGAAGGCAGAGTGGTTAACTTCTTTTCTAAGTCCACACCTAGTTCTAACATCTTCAGAAGGGTCTCCTAAGATCAATTCTTTAGGATGACTTGAATAATATCTCTAATATCTATGCAAAGTGTTTCAAGATTCTACCCTTTCCTTCAAATTTTTAGATTCTACTCCTTGAGTAATCTCACCTACTTCAATAGTGTTTTGAGGTTCTACCATTTCCTCTAAATTTCTTTTTTCTATTCCTTGGGTAATCTCACCTTCTTCTTCTTTTTCCTCAACTCTAAACTTCTCAAAATTAGATTAATAAACACTACATGAGTAGTATACTCTACTATCAAAGTCCTCTTATTTAACACTCTAAAAGATTTTCCTACATTTGAATAGCCTTAGAATACTACTTCAACATATTTTGGGTCAAACATTTCTAAGAGTTATTTTCCATTATTTAGAATGATAACCTTACAACCAAAGACGTGGAGGTGAGAAAGATTGGGTGTCCTACCCTTAATGATCTTATAGGGTGTCTTAGTCAATTTGGATATAACATTCACCCTATTTAACACATAATAAGTTGTGTTTATCGCTTCAGCCCAAAAGTATTTTGGAAGTGAGTACTTAGCAAGCATGGCTCTAGCAGCTTCTACTAAGGTCCTGTTCTTCCTTTTAGCTACCCCGTTCTACTAAAGGGTCCTAGGAGATGAGAAGTTGTGACTAATCCCTTATTCCTCATAGAAGGTTTTAAATCTTTCATTTTCAAATTCTCCACTATGGTCATTATGAATGATTGATATCTCACAACTTAGCTTATTCTGAATCTAAGTCGAGAAAGATTTATATTCATCGAATAACTCACTTTTATGTGACAGAAATCTAATCCAAGTAAACCTCGAGTACTCATAAACTATCACAAATCCAAAAACATTTCCCCCTAAGCTAGCAGAGCTAATGAGTCCAAATATATTCTTGTGATGGACTTCTAAATGTTTTGAGGTGTTAATATCCTTAATGAAATGAAAAGAGGATTTGACATATTTTCCTAGTTGACAGGCATTACACAGGTGATCCTTAGTGAACTTAAGCTTGGGGATTCCTCTTACTAAGTATTTTTAGGTTACTTTTCTAAGTATTTGCATACTAGCATGGCATAACCTCCTATGCCACAACCAAGACTCGTCAACAATAATTTTTAAACAAAAAAAGCTGCATATTCAATATTATTTAAATCAAGCATGTAAACATTGTTGATCCTTTTTGCCTATAAAATAGTGTTATTATTCAAGCTTAAGATGCATGTGTTTGATAAAAATTTTATGTTAATGTCTTTATCGCAGAGCTGACTGATACCAAGCAAGTTGTGTTTCAAGCCATTAACAAGTAAAATATTTTCAATCAAAAGGTTCTTAGAGTTTTCAGTTATACCTGTGCCCACCACTTTCCTAGTGGTATTATCTCCAAGAGTGACCTTGCCTCCAGCCCTAACCTATAGCAAAATGAATTGATTAGTGTCTCCAGTCATGTGGCATGAGCATCCACTGTCCAGATACCACGTCTAACGAGGTCTTATGTGAGAAAACACCTACAAAATCATCAAATATTAGATTTAAAAATCTAAATAAGTTTGGGTCCCTTCTTATGGAAAAAGAATGCAATAAATGTATGTTATGATGTGAATTATGAAATTTGGGTCTCTGCACCTAATGTGTAATACTGTGAAATATACAAGTGTGTGAGTTATGTCCTAACATGCCATACGAAAATATTTAACACCAGGAAAAGGGTTTACTAGTATACTCAGGTTACAGTGTCTCTTCATAGATTTGAATGATGCAACCTGATCAGATGGATTACGAAACTCAAGCATTATTGGAGGTTTTTTATTTTCTTTGAAAGCAGTCAATAGAGTTTCTAAAAACTTGTTTGTATTTTTAAGAATTAAAATTTCTATTTTCAAAGCATTCTCCTTACTATTTAAATTAGTTGCAAGTGTATCCAAATTCTTATATGCAGTTTCTAGTTCAACATATAATGCTTTCAACGAATCATGCTTAATGATTAAATCAGAATGTTTTTTATTTAACTCATCAAATTCATCAAGTAATGTCATGTGATTTCTATCAAGTGAAGAATAATCTTTAATCAAAGTATCATGCTTTTTTGTAAGTTTAGAAATTCAAGTTTTAGGCTAGCATGCAATTTTTAAGCTTTCTATAAAATAAATGAATTTTCTCAGATACATCAAGCAACTTATTATATGTTAATTTATATACATCTTCTTGGTCAGAATGACCAATATATTTATCAACCATCAAACACAAGTTTGTTGTCTCCTCTTCAACTTTAGTCTCAGAAGAGTCAATTGCAAAATCCACCTAAAACGCCTTTTGGATCTATTTCTTATCCTTCATGAACTTGGGTTTCTCCTCACCCTTCTTTTTGCTTGGGTAAACCTTGAGTATATGATAATCAGCTTTTATATGTCCCAGCTTCCTGCATTCAAAATAAATCATATCAGAAAACCTTTAGAATTCTTTTTACTCTTACCTTTGTTCCACTTCTTATGGTGCTTTTGTTTCTTTCTCAAAAAGCTTTATGCCAAGGATGAAGAATAGAGAAGATGACTCAAATCCTTGTTTTGAGCAACCTTTGTGAACACCTCACAAACTCTTCCTCACAAGATTCTCTCTCTCTCTCTCTCTCTCTCTCTCTCTCTCTCTCTCCCCCCCCCTAAGCTCTCGCTCCCTCTCCTTCTCTAAGCTTTCTCAGGTCAGGACTTCAGCAAAAGATTTGAACATCAATAAACAAGAGATCTTATAAGAAGGGATTAAAATTTTTCCTAATTTTCAACTTGCCGTCAAAGATTGTCGAGGATGATCGATATATCATCCTATATGATCAGTGTATTTCAGCCCTTTTAGCTAGGACGATCTAGGAGGGCTGGAAAATTAGAACACATAGTTTACTCAAATTATATAGGATGTTGTGTACATCATCTTATATGATTAGTTCAAAATCATACATATCATCCAGTACATCATTCTGGTCATCTAAGAGATATATGTTGGACATTAAAGAAATATAACTTATCGTCCATAATGATTCTTGGATAGTCTTTTACGATTAGTTCAAAATCAGGGATTATCATCCAGCAAATCATTCTGGTCATCTAAGAGATATATGTTGGACGATGAAGAAATATAATGTATCATCCATTATTATTCATAGATCATACTGTATGATTAGTTCAAAATCAAGGATTATCATCCAGTATATCGCTCTAGTCGTCAAGGTGATTTAGGAGAAGACTAAGGTTTTTCTTACCGATCGTCTAGAAAGATCCTACGATCATCCAAGATCATATGATTGATCAATCTAACATTAATTACTTTCTTTAATTACCTTACTAATTTAGGCATGACTGTAATGAATCATCTAGGATGATATAGGATCATCCTATATGATTATAACAAAATTCTAAAGATAAAATCTTGACTAAATGAGTTTGGCTGCTAAGATTTTCTAATTTGAGCATATCATCCATGATGATGTAAAGATCGTCTAATATAATTTGCTTAATTAGCTTGACTTAACACAGAAGCCCTAATTAGGGTTTATATTTTTAACTGATCTTCCATGATTATTTTGGATCATTTTATATGATATAATCAAAAATAGAAAAACACTTAAACCTACAGAATTTCTCCCTCTGAGTGTGTGTGTGTAAGGTTACTTAGCATCAGGATCCATCTTATTACATTTGACTCAAGAAAAGGAAAAGCCATTGGAATTACACATACATACTAACTCAGTCCTAATATACCTAATCTTGAGTTGGCTTGCTTTACAATTGACCTTGTGAACTTGAAAAGTTAGTAGCAGGGCAACCAAAACATATGTGTTATAGTAATAGTAGTAAGAAAACAATAATGCTAGGAATATTTGTTATCATCAAAATTATAATCCTTGAATCGAGATTTGCAACATAACCTTCCTCAAACTTGTTTGAATCCTTATTTGAATGCATATAAATAAAGGCTAAAATGATGTTTGAGTCATGTTTGAACAATATATGACAGAGGTTTGAACAAAGTTCAAACCAAGTTTGAACCTTATTATAACCATATTCTAATTATTAAAACAAGGTTCAAGTCACATTCAAACTAGGTTCAAATAAAGTTCATAAAATAATTAAAAGAATTTTAAACAAAGTTTGAACCTTATTATCAACAAATTTAAACATTTTTTTCTAGAAAGATTCGAATTAGTTTCATGTTAAAGACATCGGCTTAAGCTTGTACTTATGATTTTAATGATAAAAATATATACATTGCTGCAAAAATGAGCTTAATTACTTAATTTCATGTTTAAATTTACAAATCATGAATAAAAAATATTCTAAAGTACATTTATGATTCAAGTGGAGATATTTTCTTAATTACCTCAAAAAACCCTAACCACCATAATAAGAGCAATTTTTATCTATTCTAGCAATAGAATTATAAAGAAGATTAAAAAAAGAGCAATTGTTTTTAAAAAAGGTAGTTTGTCATTTATATGTTATAACTTTATAGTATTGAAGGTAGTATTGATAATGTTAAGTTGATTAACACATATCCATAATAAAAATTAAAAATTAATTGAATCAAGTAAAATAGTCTTAATGCAAAATTTAAACCAAGTTTTGTCATACAATGTTGGATTGTATAGTATGATATGATTCATAATGTATAAAAATAAATCATCGGATTGCTTAGTTAGTTAAGTAATTTGCAATTAATGATAATTGATCTTTAGATCTTACTATATGATGTATTTTATAATGTGTGATATGCAATAATGTTAATTATATTAACATGATCAATTATACATTGAATGAAATAATTCAAAATATGAATTGATCAAAGTATAAATAGTGTATAAGCTAAGCCTATAAGGACACTCAGGGTGCTTGTCTTTTCGAGCATGAACAAATTCATGGAAATGTAGAAGAACAAGAAGAAGGAGCTTGAAGGAGATATGCGCTTTTGCAACTATTAGAATGTGTTGGAGGTGGTCTGACTAATAATCAAGTGGTTAAATTGAGAGATAAGGTGTATAAGTTGAACAGGGCTTTGGCAAGGTTGATGAGCTGTTGGAAATAAAGAGCAAAAATTAGGTGGTTAGAAGAAGGAGATGGAAACATTCACTTCTTCCATATAGTGGCTTCAGCTCGTAGAAGGCTGAATCGGATAAGGGAACTGAAAACTTTTGGGGGAGAAGCTACTCATGATAATGAGGAGATTAGCATAATCATCTTTGATTTTTTCAAGTTAAAATGGGAAAGAAAGGATATTGACGATGAGGGATTGCCATCTTTGACTACGCTCAAAGATGTTTCTGGCAGCTTTGTTGAAGTCCTAGATAGAGATGTGTCTGAGGAAGAGATTTGGGAGGTAGTTAAGTCCTTTGGCAAAAATAGAGCTCTGGGAAGAGATGGGATTACTGCTTCTTTTTTCAAGAATTTTTTTAGCTTTGTTGGTAAGCTGGTGATGAGAGCTTGTTTGGAATTTTTTAGCACTGGGGTTATGTTGGAGGATTGGAAGGAAATGGTGATCATTTTAATCCATATGGTGGCTCAGCCGAACCACCCATCAAAGTTGAGGCTTATTAGCTTATGTTAAACAATTTATAAAATTGTTGCCAAAGTCATTATGAACAAACTTAAGCCGATCCTTCACTTGATTATTTCAGAGGAGTAGGCTACCTTTGTTCCTGGGATATCCATTTCAGACCATTACATTCTTACACAAGGGGTAATCAATAGATTTAAATTCTCTACTACTATGAGTGGAATGCTTGCATTAAAGAATGAAGTGGAGCAAGCATATAATAAGATGAGTTGGGATACCTTGGAGTTGGCTTTGCTAAGGATGGGGTTCCCTGCTTGTTTTAGAGGTTAGTTGATGAATTGTATTAGCTCTCCCAAGTTTTCTCTACTTATTAATGGACAGTTGACTAAGTGGATTAAGGCTGGGTTTGGTTTTAGGTAAGGGTGTTCTTTATCACCATACTTATTCATCCTCTATTCAGAATTATTTGCATTGGCTTTATAACATAAGGAGCAATTAATAGGTGTGCCAATTTGGGTGAGAGGACCTCGGGTATCTCACCTCTTATATGTTGATGAAATTATTGTGTTTGTAGGAGTTTCTAAAGTAGAGATCAAGCTCATTATGAAAACTTTATAGGAGTATTGCTCTTGGTCAGGGCAAAGGATTAATCAGAGTAAGTTTGTGGTGATATTCAGCAAGGGAACATCAAACTGGAGGAAAAAGAGGTTTGCCATGCTTATTGGTTTCAAGAATGTAGATGAGTTTGGCTACCTTCGCATTAAGCTGTCTCTAAAAAGGCTTAACAGAGCAGGCTTTATTGGGCTTATCCAGAGGATGAGATCTTGTGTGATGGATTGGGGGAGCAAGCTTTTATATTTTGCTGGAAGGCTGATGTAAATATATGCCACTCTTATGCCTTCCCAGATGTATGTTATGACTCATTCCCTGATGCTTAAGGCTGTGTTGTGAAACTTGAAAAGATTTCTGGATCATTTCTTTGGGATAAGGGAGTTGATGAGGGTTGCATTAGGATACTTGGAAGGTCATTTGTAGACCCATTAAAGTGGGAGGAATGGGTATTCATGCATCTTCTAAATGGTAAGGACCTCTTAGAGCCAAACTTGCTTGGAATTTCCTATATAAACTGATAGGATGGTTTGGAAATGTCTAAGTGCTAAATATGGGGTGAGGCCTTGTGATAGAAATGCCAGAAGGTATGATTCTACTTCTTGGAAGATTATTTGTGATGGAATGAGTTATTTGCAAAAGTGTATAAGATGGAAGGTCAGTAATGGGGAATTATTAATGTCCTAAATCAAATGTAGATTTTGGATTAAATTGTGATTGATTGGCCCACTTTTGGGGATATGGAAAGGTTGGAAGGGTTGAAGGTGTCTCAATTGATTACTTTAGATGGATGTTGGGATAAAGCATTAGTTAAGGACCTGTTTGGGGAGATTTTGGGGGAATTGTTTGTAAGATTCCTATTCCTGGGATTGAGGATGAAGATGGTTTGGAGCTTATTAAGGCTCCAATTGGTAGATTAGTGTTCTTTATTATTTATGGGGAGAAATTTAAGCTGAAGTAGGACATGGTTGGTATATACAAGCTCAAATTATTTCCTAGAGTCAA
Source organism: Dendrobium catenatum (assembly GCF_001605985.2). NCBI lineage: Eukaryota > Viridiplantae > Streptophyta > Magnoliopsida > Asparagales > Orchidaceae > Dendrobium > Dendrobium catenatum. Next base: position 163,245 of record NW_021320098.1, read on the forward strand.
ATTTTTCGGGTGTAGAATGCATAAAGGGTTATTCCCACGAAGGAATGCCTGCTTAGCTTGGTCTGCAAAGTGGGATGGGGTGTCCATTTAATTGCCAAGATATGGAAGATTTAGCTCATGTAGATGTTGATTGTATACATATTAAGCTGGTCTTCGAGACTTTGGGAAAGTGGGGGTTCATCCTACCAAAATCTAGAACTTTTACGAGCTACAGGAGAAGATTGGAAAGTGTAATAAAAGGAAGATTAACATTGATGGAGCTCTTCATGTTAACAATACAGGTGGTGTAGGTTTGGTGGTTCGGAACAACAAAGGTATTATCTTGTTAGCATCTGGTTGGAGCATTTTGCATTGGGAGAGATCGCAGGTGGAGATGATTGCTTTGAAATACAATGGGAAGATTGTTGACAATGGAATGTTGGGAATGCAATGTATCTTGATTGAAGGACATAATGCAAGTGTTATGATGCATATGCAAAAAATGTACAAGGAATCTAAGTGGAAGGATAGAGCTCAGGAAGGTGATGATTTCATTTGGATTAATTTGTTCAATACAGTGATTTTTGTACATAGATCGAGAGAGAACAATAAAGCAGCACATTATTGTGCCCAAAACGCTATGGATGGACATTATTTTTGGAAGTATAAAGAAAGGAATTCTTTGTTTTTGCCTCAAGAATTTGTTAATATTCTTGAGGAGGATTGTTTGCCTAGTTTTAGGACATTCGTAGGTGCCTTTATTGGTTGTATTTAGTTTTGTTTCTTGGTTGTGGTAACCTTCATTTGTTGATTGCAATGAAGCAGAATGTTCAAGTATAAACTAAGCCTACAAAATGTTCATACTTTTCAATTGATGTATTGCATACTCACTATTATTTAGTATCTTCATATTTTAATAACTTGAACTTAAATTTAAATTATTATTAATTTTGAATTTTCTTTTATTGAAGGTTGATTATAGTTACCATCAATTATTATAAATGTTCTAACAAGTAAAGAACATATTTGTTTCATTTTTAAACTGAAAAAAAGAGAGATTAGTGAGGCAAAATCTAAGAATCTTGCTTTTTGAACTTCAAGTTTTTTATGCATCTATTAAAAGATTATATTTTTTTTATCTAACGATAGAAGTGCCAATTCTTAAAGGAATTTTCTTATCAAAAGGTTGATTATCTAGAAGGTTATTTAAGTAGTGGTTGGTTCCATGCCTTAAAGTTGTTTTTATTACCTAATAGATTTTATTAATTAGTATGCTTCTTTTAAGTAGAAGTGTAGGATGAATCAATTACTCATAAATGTGAGAAATTTACCTCGCGAGGAGTATCATGTATCATATCGTTCGCAGCGTGCGCCGCTCTGGCGATTTAGGGCATCCCGTTCAGAGCGTCTCCATTCGTTTTTTTTTTTTTTGCTCTTTCTGCTTCATTCCAGCGATCGAAACCTGGTTTAGGAGTGTAGATCGCTCAGTTTTCTTGGCCCTGGTGGGCTTTTCTCTCATGGCAGAGGTTCCTCCAGGGAACCCGTGGGGGAAAGCTTCTGAGTTGGAGGTCTCGAAGAAAAAAGGTTTTTTTCATCTTGATGCTGAGGGATCTTCGTCACCTTCAAGATCTAGATCATTTAAAGATGTTGTATCTGGTGCTTCATCCTCAGATGATATTTTTCCTAATGTGAAACAATCGAACTTTAATGGTCATCTGGCTGTTTTACTTTCGGATGAGGAAGTCCTTAAACTGGCTTCACCTTTTCAATTTACTTTGGTAGGGAAATTTGGAGTGCGTAGATCGAATTTGGATGCTATTCAAAATTTTTTTGCTTCTCTGAAATTGACGGGTTTTTATTCTGTTGGATTACTGGATGCTAGGCATGTGGCTATTCAAATGTCTAATGATTTAGACTATAGTACAGTGTTTGCTAGAAGATCTTATTTCATTCATAATTGCCAAATGCGTGTGCTAAAATGGACGCCTTTTTTTGATATTAAGGAAGAATCGCCGGTCGTTCCTATATGGATTTCGTTTTCGAATTTACGTTTGCATTTCTTTAATCCTAAGGTTTTACATGCTTTGGGTACCATTTTTGGAAGACCGCTACAAACGGATCAGGCAACTGTGTCGAGAACTCGGCCTTCGATTGCCAGAGTTCTGGTTGAAGTTGATATTTCGAAAAATCATCCCAAGGAGGTTTGGGTTGGATCCAAGGCTTATGGTTACTTACAAAAAGCAGAGTTTGAGAAAATACCAGATTTTTGTACGCATTGTAAAGTGTACGGGCATGCGTATGTGGATTGCTTCAAAATTCATCCAGAATTGAAAAAAACTGCTAATTATGATAGTGTGAGGCCTGGCTCTGCTGTGAATAATCTTGTTGAAGTGTCTATTGTGGAAAATATAGAAGAAAATCAGGTTATTCCGGTGGAACTGCCTCAGATGGAGCATAATAATCAGTTAGTTGGTGAGGAAGATAATTGTGATAAGGTTAGAGAGGAAATTGGCAATACTGATAATATGGTCTTATTTAATTCGAACAAAGGGAATCAATCTAATGAGGCTCTTAGAGAGCCGGAGAATAGTTCTTCTACATCGAAGGGTCCTAAACTTGTTATTTTGGTTGATGACTTATTAAATGAATTGCCTATTATTTCTCATTCTGTGGCAATTGAGAATGCTTTACTTTCTAAACAGAGAAACAGGGATGAGGAGATAAATAGTGGAGGGGTGTATGCTGATTCTTTTGAAGATGGAGAATTTGAAAAAGTGAAAATTTCTACTTTTATACAATTTATTTGGTATATGAACTTTGTAGAAGTTGGCTATGCACAACCTATTAATATTCTAATTGGTAAATTGGTTGAAATTCTATAAAATTACTAGACACATGGTTAATGTGAATGAGAGTGATTACATGCATATATCCATATATAAAATGAGTAAAAAAAGTAGGATCGACTTAGCATTTCATATAAAGAGGCTTGTTCATGATTATGAACTATTTTCAAATGAAACTTAGTGAAACTGAAACTTATATGTATATAAGATTCCTTAAGATTATAACTATTTTGAATTCTTTAGGTCAACAATATTATAACTTGGAGAAAGTAATTAAGATTCTTAAACTCTTGCTTGAATATTGGAATACTAAGATTATAAATATGATTTAAGCTGTGGATTTATGTAATTATTTTATTAACCTTTTTCTTGGTTCTTTGATTGAACTTGAGCAAAAGTTAGGGCAATGAATCAAGAATAATGTTAAAAACATTATAGGAAAATAAATAGATATGAAGATGAAAATTTTTAATAATAGCAATGAAGAATAACTAAGCATGGATAATGTAGCACTAATCACAAAAAAGTTTAATTCTATTATAAAAAAAATCAAAGATAAGAATAAAATCTTTCAAAAAGATTAATTTTTATGTTATCTACTTTTATTAAAAAAAGGCCTTGTCCTATAAAGTGGGACAAACCAAATAACAAAAGTAGCAATCAAAATGGCAAAGTGGATGATAAGGGTGGCATAAAAAAGCATTAAAAAAATCTTAGAGTTCTCTAAGTTAATTCAAATTTAAAATCTTCCACTTGTGATCCCAAGAAGAAATGAATACTGATCTATGCTTAATAACTCAAGATGATCATGATGGCTAAAATCCTGAAGTGTATTATATTTTGTTTGATGAGCTATTAAATATGGTAAAAGATATGAATGATGGTTAAATTTATTTTAAAATATATATACTTTTTTTGAAATGAATCATGTTAATATAGAAAGAAAATTCTAGTTTACGCATGACTAAGATAGCATTATGAGATATTTTGATGAAAAGAGTCCTTTATGTCTGGATTGAAAAAATCATCATTATAATGTAATTTACTTACATATAATTATATTATTCATGATTTACTTATAAAGATTGGAATTTTTAAGTGTGAAAATAAGTTATTGTACCTGTTAGTAAGCAATCACCTCCCAGTTAATACACAATAATAACATGCAAGTCTCAATGCATATAATTAAAAGTCTTTCACATTAAGCATATATAATTATATTCATATAATGTCCCTTGGAATAGTTTCTTGCCTAGTGACATGATTTTAATTATTATGCCTAGGTGAACTTCTAGCATGCTAAGTACTGATAGTATTGATCCAAAAGCATAATTATAAGTTCAAGTAGCTATGGCTTTATATCGCTTGGAGTCCTCATTGTCTTCTTTTTTTAGGTAGTATTTACACCTTTTCTAAGATTTGTAACATTTAACCATCAACTCTCTTTATTCCATTTTTTTAGTTGATTTTTAGTGCTTCATTAATCATTATTGAATTGGGTTTTCACCATAAGGAGATAGTTATCTCACGTAATTATGTTGATTCAGAATGTGTCCTGTCGAATATGACTTTTCTTGAAGTATTAAAAATTTATTAGAATGCTGATTATTGAAATATAGTCATTCCTTGATGTTAACCCAATCAAGTTAAACTGTAGGCATGTTTTCTCTATCCGAGTATCTCATGGAGGTTTTCCTAAGAATAATTAACAATAGGAGATATCTTCCCTTTCATAAACTAATTAACCAACATTATCTTGATAATTTTAGCTTAACATTTGTCTTTGATGATTTGGATTCTCATGAGCTTTTATATGAGTTGAGACAAGATTTGTCTATCATGTCTCACTAGACCTTCACTCTAATCTCTTCCAATCAAAACTCCTTATATGAGAAGAATAACCTCATATCATCTTCTTTCCCCATGTTATTTTAATTTTAAGAAAAGTCTTTTCTAATTTGATAATAACATTATTTAAAATTTGTAAAGAAGATTTTTTTAGTAGAACCAACCATAATGTATGATTTTTAGATAAATCACATAGTTGTAAAAAGATAAAAGAAGGTAATCTTCAATCAAACTAAGAAAGAGCAATGCACAAATAGCCTAAATAAAAAAACAAATAAATTAAGGTCTAGAGCACTTGGTCTTGCAAATATAACGCACATGAAAATTAAAAAAAAAAAAGCACCTAGGCTCTTTATAAGTACAACCCAATCCTTAAATAAATTAAAGTGTATCAAGATTTCTCTACTCTTGGCTCTCACACCCATGGATCATCCTAAGTTCTATTGGTAAATCTAGGCTTAACTTTACTCCAAAATCTGGAATGTCTGTTGGACCAAAAGTGCAGTCTTACATATGGCCAAAGTAGTTATTCAATTTTCAAAATTATTTTTAAGGTGACTTACCCTAGGTTTTATGTATGCCAAAATAATTATATATGATCTAGTTATGAGAGGATGATCCTTATTATCAAGTGAACTATCAACTAAAAATAAAAATCAATCTATCATATCCATAGACCAATCTAAAAGTTAAGGGCAGACCTACATATAGCTAATATGTACTAATTCAAATATATACCTATACAAATGCAACAATCTAAAAGTTAAGGTATTCTTTCAATGGTTATAATCAGACAATGAAATGACTTTTCCATAAATGAATGAATAAGTATAGAAAAGACTTCTGTAATGGTTATGACTAAGGAAGGACTTTGTAAAAAGAGCATGACTATATTAGGGAAAGATCTAGTCAAAAGATTATGATGAGATCAAAATTAGTATAGCCAAAATAGTATAAATACCTTATGAAAGATTTATCCAAAAGAGAATGGATAAATCAAGAGTGTATGGGTGGACAACACAATCAAAAGAGCATGAATATACTAGAAAGAGACTTAAACAAAAGAGCATGGCTAGCTCAAAATGAAGTCTAACAAAAAAAAGCATTGTTGAAATGAGTTAAGTCAAGATATACTCAAAATGTTTATATATGGAGATATAAATTGAAGTGCTACGGCTGATAAAAATTGGTCATTTATTTTGTCTCAAGGATTAGTGTCCTTCAATGTCACCTAGAAAACAGAAAAGGTGGGCAAACTATCCCAGAATGCTATGTAAGCCAATCTAGAAACTATGATAAAGTATAACCTAGTATCTTAACAAAAATAGACCAACCAGTATGACTAAATGTATAGTGTTGGGCTTGACTCATATTATAAGTAATTGAGTTTGAATTAAAATCAATCAAGTGGAGAGAGAATATGAATATAACATTTTAGCAGATAAAGTTGAACACTTAATCATCGAGGAACCTTTCAATATAATGGATAAAATTTTATTACAAACTCCAAATTTAAGTGTGTTTATACATAAACTAGACCATAGAGAAAAATTATGAGTCCGCCAAAGGAGATAATATCTTTATGACTGAGAATTTGGTCTATTATAAAAGGTATTATAGTAATACTTCCACTGAAAGATGGAAATGAAGTGGCATATGAGATAAAGTATTCTAACTTAGTTGCTAACTCTTAAACATGGAAGGGTCATCACTAGAATCCTATTTTTGTTGTTGGATTTTTTTGGTTAAGTATATTGTTAAGGATAGCAATTATTAAAGTGTGAGAGATTATGAAACCCCTTAAGTAGATTAAAGTTGAACTCTTAAAAATTGAGATGCCTTTGGGTATGAAAGTTGGAACTCTATTTGAAACTCCAAATTTATGTTTGATTATATGAAAACACTCCTGGGATGATTGACTCTTTTGAAGTTATACCAACAACATAAATTTATAAGGTGGATAATTTCTTGATGTTTGAGTGATCTAGCAATTATATAAGGTGCATTAAGATGACTTATGACACTAAAATAATGCCTAAATGCAAAAAAAATGGTTAAAAATGAATAAATGAATGAACACATTATGCTATATAACTAGTTAACTTAAGTTGACACACAACCCCCCCTATATTAATAAGAAAATGGCATATGTGTGTGGAAAGTGTACATTCTATAGTGGATTTTAACTCAAAATAACATGAATAAAAACAAATGAAATTTTATTTTGAATATTTTAAAATTTTAAAGTAATTTTAAGATTAATGATAAATTCTAAAAATTAGAACACAATATTTAAAATACCATGAAATTCAATTCTTGAAGTTTTAAAATAGATTTTAAAGATTTTAAAATTTTAAAATGTAAAAGTTAATTTCAAAGGGATGCTTGAGCTCAAAGTCAATGGTTAAATACTAAAATTTTAAAATTAAGGAATAATTAGTAAAACTAAGGAATTAATTAAAGAATTTTTTATAATTAATCAACATAGTATCAATTTGGGTTCATTAAAATATCAAATGATTTCAATCAAGTTAACATACATACTCAATATTTAAATTATTTATTTGAAATTTTTCATAATCAACCTTTAAAGGGAGAAAATCACAAAAATAAAATCAAACAAATCAAGTAAAATCCCAAATATTAAAGGATGTGTGTCATTTGTCCTATAACTTAATTAATGATAAAATTAAGTAATAAACAATCAAATTAAAGGGAATATGAATTTTTAAATACTAAAAAAATATACATTTTGATACTAGAAAATGCTTATCTTAACGAAACATGTTCGATGCACTTGAAATTTAAATGCTCAAGCTTTTGCTAGAATCACTCTCGAATAATTTAATAATTTTTAAAAATATTTAATATTTTATATAATTAATGTAAAAATCACATAATAAAGAATAAATTGAAGCTCATTTTTTACTTAACCGATGATGGTGGCCTCATTATTTTTAGAGAACTCAATTGCCATTAGGGGATTAAGCTTTAAGTGCAAATTAAAAAGCTATAGAATTGATTTGAAAATCAAAAAGCTCTGTCAAATATAAATCAATCACGAAATAATAAAAAACCTCCCTATATAAGAATAAAATAAATCATATCAGTCATATCGTCAGGCACTTAAGGGACCTCCTTTATCGATGCCAACTTTCTACTTTCTATTTGTTCAATCTGGGCATGTCCCTGACCGTATCCAGACAATGGACATTCTGTCATTCAATTCTATGCCAAAAATCTCTGCCCCTAAAATATTGTCATGTCACCCTATTGCAGGATACTACTTTCTTCTCCTAAATGGATGAGTCCCTTTCATACTCTAGAAGTCGTCTATACGATCCTAGGATCATATAGTATGAATAGTTTAAAAATTTTACATATTCGCATGGATGAAAAGATACACAACAATTTTATACTATGGACGTTGTTTGTACAAACCTAAGATTATATAGTACGAACAGTTCAGAAAAATTTTGAGTTCATCGGGACAAACTTGTATGTATATATTTCATACTCTTGACGTTGTCTACATTAAGATAACTTTGTACAGTACAAATAGGACTTCAAAAATTTTTATGGCATGGTTCGATTAACTCAGTTCTAGAGGAATGCTTAGGTCAAATCATCCCGTACAATCCAAAATCGTACAACACAATTAGCTTTTTTAAAAAATATAAATTTGTACACTCTCCCAGTGTGCGTGTGAACGATTACCCAATTACAATCACAATCTCTCAGACTAAAAAAAAAATATATAAAAAGTTTTGACATTAAATATAATAAATCTTAATATAATTTGTCTTGAAGGCTTCAACTGTCTAGAGTATGATTTCCCTGAAACGTTAGTACACACAAACAATAAAAGTAATATTTTCAATATATGCTAGGAGAAATAGTAATCAATATAATAATATTTTGAAATCATCAAAAATATATATGATATAAAAACATAGTTTTGAAAATTAAGTTGCAATAATCTCCCCTTTTTTATGATGATAAAATAATTATTATTTAAGTTAACATAGAAACACAATTTCCTTCTTAGCTCCCCCTAAATGAATAACCCATTTAAAACAATATATTTCCAAGAAGATTAAAAAACAAAAAACTAAAAATTAAAAAGAAACTACAAACAACAACTACTAAAATAAAAAACAGCTTGAATAAAAACACATGAACACGAACACACCAATACATCAACACGAACATTCAAACATTCAAAAAATACATACGCATATCATAATACACATATTTAAACAATTGCACACAATATAATACAACAAACAATATTATGACTCCCCTTTTTGATAACAACAAAAAGGGAGGAAACCTTGAAATGAAAAGATTATATAAATAAACCAAAAGAGTTGAGGATGAAAAGGATTCTAAAACAATTGCAAATATAATATTAAATTCATAATACTAAAAAGAAAATTTTTAAATTTTTAAATCAAAGAACAATTAAGATAAAAAAAATTCAACCAAATTTATTGTTCATGCTAGATAAAATAAATAAATTACAAAAATGAAGAAATCAACATTTGTTAAGTTCAAATTTAATATTTAATATGATTACTAATTAGATGGATTTTGATTAGAGATTGGATGTTGAAGAAAAGAATAATATAATTGCTTTCAATTGGTGACATTGTGCGTCTTTTCAAATATTTGTGGAACACTTTTTACATCTTTTCTATTTGAGTTGATTTTGTGCCTCGTTTCACTTTGCGAATCATGGCACATCTTTTCTATTTTTGCATGTTTTCTGCATCTTTTTTTTTAACTTTTTAGGTCTTTCCAATATCAATAATCTAAATTCAAATTTCATTAATAACAAAAATAAATATATTAAAAAAGAAAATAAAAATAAAAAGATATCAATCTTGTAATAATTAATGTTTAAATATATTTGTCTATAAGAACATGAAATTTATCTCCTTGTCTACATCCAATCATAATTGACAACATGATCGTATAGACAAAATGCAATTTTGTACATATTATCTATATTTAATAATCAAACCTAACTAGAAAACCATCACCACTTATATAGACGAAACTACACATATCGTACAGTACAATGACTTCGTCATATAATATGAACCCTTTGAAAAACTAAGTTTCACGTGCTCAACTCGGAAACCTATCATATACAAGCTATAAAATTTGTACAGGACGAAAACATTTCATCCCATACAAAAGAATACTTATAAAATAATACATGAAAATCAAAAAATCTTCTCAAAACTAATCACCTTACATCAAATGACATGCTTTTTTACAGTAAAAATTAAAATAAAATAAAAAATATAAAACTAAACACATAAAAATAAACAAAATAAATAAACATAGATAAACTAAACAAACACATTTACAACACATCAAGTTTGTAAAATTTTAAATGTAAGCATTAAAACTAATCACACCTAACCTTATTCTTAAGGTGCTAAATGCATTAAAGGCCAATGGTTTTGTGAAAATATTTACAAGTTGATTTTCTATAGTAATGTGATTCAATTCAATCTCTCACTTAGCTACATGATATTTAATAAAGTGATGCATTATGTCTATAAGCTTGGTTCTAGAATATTGAATAGGATACTTTGAAAACCAAATAGCACTAGTATTATCATAAAAAGTTAGAATTATGTCAATATAAAATCTTAAGTTAATCAATTATTATTTTAACCAAAGTACTTGTGTCATACAACTACCTATGATAATGTATTCTACTTTAGTAGTTGATAAGGCTACAAAATTTTATTTCCTATTGGACTAAGAAACTAAAGAGTTTTTTATGAACTAACAAATTTCAGATGTACTTTTCCAAACAATCCTATAACTTACAAAATCTGAATCAAAATATCCAATTATTTCAAATGAAGAGATGTTCTTAGGATAACAAATCCTTAAGTTTTGAGTTCCCAAAAGATATTTCAGAATTCTTTTTACTGTTGTTAAATGTGATTTTTTTAGATCAGATTAAAATCTAGCACACAAATAAATATTAAACATTATATATAATCTGCTAGCAGTCAAGTAAAGTAATAATCTAATAATTTCTCAAAAAAAAAAATTATCAATAGATTTTCCCATATGGTCCTTATCTAATTGAACTGAGGAACTCATTATTGTAGTCGTTGGTTTAGTATTATATATTTTATTTTTTGAGAATAACTTTAATATACTTTAACTGACTAAAAAAAAATCTTTCTCATTTTTCTTTATGCTAAAACCAAGAAAATAACTAAATCTATCATCAAACTCATCTCAAATTCATAACTTATTATTTTGAAAAATTATCACAAAGATTTTTATTTATAGATTCAAATAAGATGTCATCAACATATATTTGAACAATGAGTATGTCATCTCCTATCCTCTTCCAAAAGAGAGTGGTATCCATACTTTCTTTCACAAATGATCTCTCTAATAGAAAAATACTAAACCTCTCATACCAAGCCCTATGTGCATATTTTAGTCCATATAATGTCTTTTCTAACTTAAACACATTATTAGGGATTTCAAAATTTCTAAAACCTGGAAGTTGCTCAATATAAATATCTTCTTGTATCACCCCATTCAAAAAGGTACTCTTAACATTCATTTGATTCAATTTAAAACCTTTAAAATAGGCAAAGGCTAATAATTTACTTCAACTCTAGCTATATGGCAAAAGTCTTTTCAAAATTAATCCCTTCTATTTGATTATAACCCTTAGCCACCAACCATACATTATTTTTTATAACAACTCCTGAATCATTCATTTTATTTTTGAACGTCCACTTAGTTCCAACAACACTTTGATCCTTTGTCCTTTCAATCAATTCCCAAACATCATTTCTTACAAATTGATTCAACTATTCTTACATGGCCAAAATCTAAAATTCATCAAAAAATACTTAATTTATATTTATGTATTCAATCATCAATGTAAAGGTAAAATGGTCCACTTCTTTGCTAAGTCCATACCTAGTCCTAACACTCTAACTAGGTTTACCTAAAATTAGTTTCATAGGGTGATTTAAAAAAAAAAAAACTTCATTCCCTAGGGAAATGGTTTTCTTTTCCAACATCTAACCTTATTCTTAATGTGTTAAATGCATCAAAGGCCAATAGTTTTGTGAAAATATTTACAAGTTGATTTTCCATAATAATGTGATTCAATTCAATCTCTCACTTAGCTACATGATATTTAATAAAGTGATGCATTATGTTTATAAGCTTGGTTCTAGAATATTGAATAGGATACTTTGAAAAGCAAATAGCACTAGTATTATCACAAAAAGTTAAAATTATGTCAATATAAAATCTTAAGTTAATCAATTATTATTTTAACCAAAGTACTTGTGTCATACAACTACCTATGATAATGTATTCTACTTTAGTAGTTGATAAGGCTACAAAATTTTATTTCCTATTGGACTAAGAAACTAAAGAGTTTTTTATGAACTAACAAATTTCAGATGTACTTTTCCAAACAATCCTATAACTTACAAAATCTAAATCAAAATATCCAATTATTACAAATGAAGAGATGTTCTTAGGATAACAAATCCTTAAGTTTTAAGTTCCCAAAAGATATTTCATAATTCTTTTTACTGTTATCAAATGTGATTCTTTTGGATCAGATTAAAATCTAGCACACAAATAAATATTGAACATTATATATGATCTGCTAGCAGTCGAGTAAAGCAATAATCTAATAATTTCTCTAAATTTTTTTTATTAATAGATTTTCCCTTATGGTCCTTATCAAATTGAACTGAGTAACTCATTATTGTAGTCGTTGGTTTAGTATTATATATTTTATATTTTTTGAGGATAACCTTAATATACTTTAACTGACTAAGAAAAAATTCTTTCTCATTTTTCTTTATGCTAAAACCAAGAAAATAACTAAATCTCTCATCAAATTCATCGCAAATTCATAACTTATTATTTTGAAAAATTATCACAAAGATTTTCATTTATAGATTCAAATAAGATGTCATCAACATATATTTGAACAATGAGTATGTCATCTCCTATCATCTTCAAAAAGAGAGTGGTATCCATACTTTCTTTCACAAATGATCTCTCTAATAGAAAAATACTTAACCTCTCATACCAAGCCATATGTGCATATTTTAGTCCATATAATGCCTTTTCTAACTTAAACACATGATTAAGGATTTTAGAATTTCTAAAACCTGGAGGTTGCTCAATATAAATATCTTATTGTATCACCCCTTTCAAAATGGCACTCTTAACATTCATTTGATTCAATTTAAAACCTTTAAAATAGGCAAAGGCTAATAATTTACTTCAAGTCTAGCTATATGGCAAAAGCCTTTTCAAAATTAATCCCTTCTGTTTGATTATAACCCTTAGCCACCAACCATACATTATTTTTTATCACAACTCCTGAATCATTCATTTTATTTTTGAACACACACTTAGTTCCAACAACACATTGATCCTTTGGCCTTTCAATCAATTCCCGAACATCATTTCTTACAAATTGATTCAGCTCTTCTTACATGGCAAAAATCTAAATTTCATCAAAAAATACTTAATTTATATTTGTGGGTTCAATTATCAATATAAAGGTAAAATGATCCACTTCTTTGCTAAGTCCATGCCTAGTCCTAACACTCTAACTAGGTTTACCTAAAATTAAGTCCATAGGGTGATTTAAAAAAAAAATTCATTCCCTAGGTAAATGGTTTTCTTTTCCAACATCTTCTTCCAAATTTATCTTTTTAATTCTTTGGGAGTAGGGGTGTCAATATTTGACACGACAAGAAAACCTGAACCGGACCCGACCCAAAAAATCTGGGTTGGACCCGACCCGATTTCAAAAGGGGCCGGGTTCGAGTTCCAGAAATCGACCCATTTGAATAACGGGTCAGGTTCAGGTTGACCCGACGGGTTACCGGGTCAACCCGCAAACCCGTTTTAACCTAACTCGCGGACCTACCCGCCCCGCTGTCGGGCAAAAAATGGCGCGACCATGCCCCGCTGCGGCGCGAGTCGCGAGCCTGCCTTGCTACCGCGAGCGCGACCCCGACCCTGACCATTGAAGATATTTTGTTAAAAACTCTATAAGATTTTTCGACACTAAAGTATCCAAAAAAATTCTTTCATCAGATTTTGGATCAAATTTTCCTAAAGGAGTTTTCTCATTATCTTGAATGAATACCTTATATCCAAAAATATGCAAATATGACAAATTTGGTGTTCTCTCCTTAAGAAGTTCATAGTATATTTTATTTAATTTTGATCTATTATTCACCCTATTCATAATATAATAAACTGTACTAACCACTTCAGCCCAACAAATATCTTGGGAGTGAGTATTATGCCAATATGTCTAGCGGCTTCAATTAATGTTCTATTCTTTCTTTCTACTATCCCATTCTGTTGAAGGGTCCTATGTGCTAAAAACTTTTGACAAATTCCTTTATGTGTATAAAAATCTTCAAATTTCTCATTTTTAAATTCACTTTCATGATCACTTTGAATTGATAAAATCTCACACTCTATTTTCTCCTAAATCTAAGCGCAAAAATTTTTAAATTCTTCAAATGATTCACTCTTATGAAATAAAAATTTAATCCATGTTAATCTAGAAAAATCATTAACTATCATAAATCCAATTATATTACCTCTTAGATATAGTGTTAATCGGTCTAACAAGATCCATGTGAATGATTTCCAATAGTTTGCTAGTTCTAAAATTCTTAATGAAATGAAAGGAGGACTTTACCTATTTTCCTTATTGACATGCATCACACATGTGATTCTTAGTAAAGTCTAGTTTGGATATTCCTCTAACCAGTTCTTTTTGGGTAATGTTTCTAAGATTTTTCATGCTAGTGTAATAAAGTCTCCTATGTCATAACCATGATTCATCACTAATTATTTTGAGATAAAAAGTATTAGGAGAACAAATTCCTCATCCTTATTTTGTAAGGATGGATCAAATTCCTCATCCTTACTCAACCTGGCATCCTTAAACACAATTTTTTCAGATTCAGTAGCAGATGAAGAAGATTCAACAGACATTTCATTCTTGTAAGTTTTAAAATAAGAAGGAAACTGATCTTGTAATAACTTCAATATAAAACTGTCCTTTTTCTTTATCTCCTCTTTCAAATCGAAAATCTCCTCTTTCAAATCAAAAATAGTTTGTTCCAAAATCACTACATGCTTTTCAAGTAAACTATGTATTGCTTCCACCAAAGCTAGCTTCTTCTTCGTAAAATTGTCCTTGATAAAAAGCTTGTATATTGCTTGATTTAAGATCTTCAGGTTTGTTTCATCTGTTATTGGACTTGATTCTGGCGGAGTATGCATTGATGAATTAGAATTTCTTGGGCTTGCCACTCTAACTAGACTAGCTGGAGTAGGTGGAGATGAATGCTGTTTAGATGTGCTTGCCACCCTGTTTGGACTTGGTACCCTGACTGGACTACCAGGAGTAGATGGAGATTAATCATGTTTAGGTGGGCAAGCCACACCGTATTAGATTGGCTGGACTAGGTGGATATAGATTGGACGACTTAGATGAGATCTTTGAAGGTCTGTGAAATAAAGCATTCTCATCATCTGTTATTTCTGGGAACTGACTGAGAATATGTATAAAATATAATATTTCATCTAATTTAAACATTTAAACATATAAATTTAGCAGATATTTAAATGAAAAAGACGTAGTGATGCTACCTCATAATCTTAAAGGTATGCAAATATACTATTTACGTCTTTCTCACTGTACATAAAATTACCTCCCACCGAGTAAAACATGGGCGGGATAGTTCATCCTCTACGGCATGAATGGTTGTATGCTCAAGAAATCAAATCTGCAAAAAATGAAGACAATTTAAATTTGTTATAGAAATTGGAAATTTACCAAAGACCTTTTGAACAAAATAACAATACCCACAATTACAATTATGACAAAACCATTTACATAACCCAGTGCGCATCCCTTTGATTGTTAGTAGCAACAAGGTTGAATTCATTAACTAGGAAACTCCTAATTGATTCTGGTCAGTTATATGTATTAAAACTATCAACATTTTCAACAACTTCCAGGATATATTATGATATACGGAAGTTCTCCATTGGATAAAAAATATTGGATAGTAGGTAAAGGACGAATCTTTTCACTAGATCTTCCATTGGAGTTGAATTATACATCCTCTCAATGTCATAGCAAATGTCATTAGATGTTTTGCCACTGGATCTAGCACTGCCAACGTCAAATATAATACCTCTATTAGGCATTCCTATGATTAAGGCAACCTCATCAGATGTGAACTCTACCCTATGTCCTTTAATAATAAAACTTTCAGCCTTCAAATCCCACTTCGATAGCAGCATATATATAAGTGGAACATTCTTAGGCATAAGAGGAACCATAAGGAATTGGCTTATTTGTAGCTGCCGCATTCTTTCAACAAAAAGATCTCCAAATCTCCTAACAAGTTGATTACAAACTTCTCTAAAAGTTGAAGTTCGGCATTTGAAATGAATCTTTGGAGTATATCCCTGCATAACGGATACCGAGTATTAAAGACAAGTGATTCAGAGTATTAAATTATACATACAAAGGTCAATTGGTACCAAACATAATAGAGGTAAAACCGATGAGTACCGAGTATATAACATGATTTGGACTATTAAAGAAAGCTTATACCGAGTTATTGTTCATAATACCGAGCAATACTGAGCAGTACCGAGCAGTACCGATCAACATACCAAAGCTTATACGAACTAATGGTTATAAATACCGAGCAGTTCATAGCAATATAACTGAGCTAATACCGACCATTAATCGATAATACCAAGCAGTACCGAGTATTTATAACTACCAAAATCGCTCGGTACAGAGCAATACCGAGTGTATTTAACTCGGTACTAAATCAATAATATATTTTATATTTTTATCTAAGCTTTTATCGACCATTAATCGCCAATACCGAGCAGTACCGAGTGTTTATAACTGCAAATATCGCTCGGTACCAAACAATACCGAGCAATACTAATATGTACCGAGTAATACCGTCCTCGATTCTTAGATTGTTTCTTCACGAAAGATTAAAATTTCAGCAGCTAATGGTTATAAATACCGAGCAGTTCATAGCAATATAACTGAGCTAATACCGACCATTAATCGATAATACCAAGCAGTACCGAGTATTTATAACTGCCAAAATCGCTCGGTACTGAGCAATACCGAGTGTATTTAACTCGGTACTAAATCATAATTTTACATAATACCGAGTGATCTTTATTTGAAAATTTTACATAATTTTTAGGTCCGCCAAGAATTTTTTGGGCCCACTGGTCGGGTTGTCAAATTCAAAATTTGCATGTCCCATAAATCTAATATTCGTCGGGTCGGGTCTGCGTAAATGAGGCTGCTACGTGGCGCTTGATTAGGCTATGT
>NW_021320098.1:181463-239905 GCF_001605985.2 Dendrobium catenatum
TCCCCGCCCCACTATCGCGTGAAAAATGGCGCGACCACGCCCCGCTGCCACGTGAGTCGTGACCCTGCCTTGCTACCGCGAGCGCTACCCCGACCTCGCGCGAGCGCGACCCTACCCCGCTCTGCTCGCGACCCTGCCCCGCTCCGCATGCGACCCCGCTCCAGGGTCGGGTCCGAGTTCGCATTTTCGACCCGTTTACTTAACCAGGTAGGGTTAGGGTCAACCTGTTTAAACCTGGGTTAGTTTCGGGTCCGACCCGAACCTGACCCGTGACCCGAAATTGACACCCCTATTTGGGAGTTAATTTTAATATAATCATCTTCCAACTTTGGCTCTTCCAAAATATCAGATTCATTAAACACTACATATATGGTCCCCTCAACTATTGAAGATCTCTTATTAAAAACTCTATAAGATTTTTTGACACTAAAGTATCTAAAAAAAATTCTTTCATCAGATTTTGGATCAAATTTTCCTAAAGGAGTTCTCTCATTATCATGAATGAATATCTTATATCCAAAAATATGCAAATATGATAAATTTGGTGTTCTCTTCTTAAGAAGTTCATAGTATATTTTATTTAATTTTGATCTAATGTTCATCTTATTCAGAATATAATAAACTGTACAAACCACTTCAGCCCAAC
This sequence comes from Dendrobium catenatum, assembly GCF_001605985.2. Taxonomy (NCBI): domain Eukaryota; kingdom Viridiplantae; phylum Streptophyta; class Magnoliopsida; order Asparagales; family Orchidaceae; genus Dendrobium; species Dendrobium catenatum. The sequence goes on from NW_021320098.1 coordinate 182,110, forward strand.
AAATATCTTGTGAGTGAGTATTCTGCCAATATGTCTAGCGGCTTCAATTAATGTTATATTCTTTCTTTCTACTATCCCATTCTGTTGAAGGGTCCTATGTGCCAAAAAATTTTGATAAATTCCTTTCTGTGTACAAAAATATTCAAATTTCTCATTTTCAAATTCACTTCCATGATCACTTTGAATTGATAAAATCTTGCACTCTATTTTCCCTTGAATCTAAGCGCAAAAATTTCTAAATTCTTCAAATGATTCACTCTTATGAAATAATAATTTAATTCAAGTTAATATAGAAAAATCATTAACTATCATAAATCCAAATATATTACCTCTTAGACTTATAGTGTTAATCGGTCTAAAAAGATCCATGTGAATGATTTCCAATTGTTTGCTAGTTCTAAAATTCTTAATGAAATGAAAGGAGGACTTTACCTATTTTCCTAATTGACATGCATCACACATGTGATTCTTAGTAAAGTCTAGTTTGGATATTCCTCTAACAAGTTCTTTTTGGGTAATGTTTCTAAGATTTTTCATGCTATTGTAATAAAGTCTCCTATGTCATAACCATGATTCATCACTAATTATTTTGAGATAAAAAGTATTAGGAGATTTAATATAATTCAAATCAAGCATGTACTCATTATTTACCTAATTTCTTGTAGTACATTAATTCCATTTTGGCTTATTATGTAGTTATTAGGAAAAACATTTATACTATAAACCTTACCACATAGCTGACTGATACTCAAATGATTATGCTTTAAGCCTTCTGCAAGTAAAACATTTTCAATGAAAAAATTATTCAAGTTTCCAATCATACTTGTGCCTACCACTTTGATCGTGGTATTATCTCCTAGTGTAATATTGCATCCATTCTATCTTTCAACAATATAAATTATGTCGTATCTCCAATCATGTGCTTCAAACATCTACTTTCTAGGTACCAAATGCTCTCATAAGGTCTTATATGAGAGCATTTCTATAAGATAATCAAACGTTAGTCTTGGGAACCAAAATAACTTTGGGATTTCCTCATGGAAAAATTAATCTAGAGGCATGTTTGATATATTTTATTTTATGCATCTTTGGTCTCCACACTATATATGATTTACTATAAATAGTGTATGTATGAGATATATGGCCAATCATTTGACAAGAAAAATATTTGACTCCAGAAAACGGATTTATTAATCTACATGAGTTAAATTTTCTTTCCTTAGGTTTTAAATTTTTTGGTTTTTGATAAGGATTGAAAAACTAATATTTTCCTGAAGTGCTTTCAATTCTTCTTTAAAAAATGAGTTAATACATTCTAAAATAGCATTATCAACTTTTAAATAGTACTCTCTACTATCAAATTCATACATAAATATTTTAAAATCATTTTTAAGTTCAGTGTGGGATGATTTCAATAGTTTATGATGTTTGTTTAACTCATCCAAAAGTTTCATGTCGTTACTATTAATCAGTGTGTGATCTTTTCTAAGGATTTCATACTTTTTTATAATTCTAAAAATTTAATATTCAACCTAGCATGCATCTTTTTGAGTTTTTTTATATGTAGTATGAATTTCCTCAGAAACATCAAATAGCTCTTCATAGATTAAGTCACTCTTCTTGATCTGAATGAACAAGCTTGTCATCCATCAAACATAAATTAGTGACTTCCTCCTCTACTTTTATTTATGAGGAATCTGAAGCCGAATCCACCTAAAATGCTTTTTACAATCTCTTTTTTCCCTTCCTTATATTGCTTTTCTCCTCAATATTTTTCTTATTATGATTGGCTTTAAGATTTGGCAATCCGATTTGATATGTTCAAGCCTCCTACATTTATTGAAAACTACATCATTAGAAGCCTTAGTATTTTTGTGGAACTTACCTTTATTCTACTATTGGAGTCTCCTTTGCTTCCCCTTAAGAAAACTTATGAATTACCTTGTCATCAAGGTAATGTCATCCTTATCCTCATGCTGAGACTGATAACTCTCTTAGTCATCCACTTTCAACACTATGTTCTTCTCCTTCCGCTTCTTACCTACTTCAATCTATCTTTGAATCACTTCTTGCTCGTAAGTAATTAGTGATCTAAGAAGATTGTCAAGAGAATAAATATTTAAATCTTTTAATTTTGTTAGAGCAGCTATCTTTGCATCATAAGCAGTAGACAAACAATGAAGAATCTTATTTAATTTCTCAATATTTGTTAGTTCTCTACTTAAAGCATGCAATAAGGATACTATTTGTGTGAAACATGTATACATGACAGTGATTGATTTATTTGGTTTCATGCAAAATAGTTCATAATCATGTAGCTAAATATTCAATCTAGATTATTTCACCTTGTTAGTCCCTTCATATGTGATACAAAGTCTATCATAAATTTCTTTTCCACTCTTATAAGTAGAGACACACATATAGTCTTCAGATTTAAGTGCATAGAAAACATTGTTCAAACATTTAGCGTTTAATTAAGCTAATTCTTTTTCTTCTACAATCCAGTCAGCAAATGGTGTTTCAGTTCTAACACCATCTATATGTCTAGTTGGCCTAGTGTATTCTTCCTGTGCAAAAATCCACATGTGATAGTAAAGTGATTGAAAAAAATATACATACATATTTTTCAAAAATTGAAAGAGATGTTATCAAATAATGGAGGTCTCGTGATCGAATATCCTTCAGATGTGTTATAGTTTCCAAAAGTAGCCATAATTATTTTCAAAAAGCTATTTAAACCTTAATTTTTAAAAGTAGGCTCTAATACCATTTGAAAGTCTATATAAGTTGTTAGACCTATTACTAATATCACAATACTAACCAAGAGGGAGGATGAATTGGTAATTTAAAAACTTCTTGGTAAATTAAGAAACTGTTATTATAATTTTTAGCATAATGAAAATTTTATCAAACTAAACTTTTCAACCATAAAATATAAAGTGCATAGAATTAAAAATATGGTAAAAAATTAAAACAAAAAGGACACAAAAAATTTATAGTGGTTTAGTCCAATAAGACCTACATCCACTCCTTGAAGATTCCCTCTTTAGGTATTGCACTATACCAAAATGACTCTCTTTTTGCTCTCACAACAAGACGGAGAAGCCTTTACAATTCACACCTCTCTTCCACCAATCTCCGATGCAGTAGAGTATCGTCATTCTTTCACACTCTCTAAGTGTTGGCAGAGAACCGTCATCCTTTTATACCCCCATGATGTCTGCAGAGAACTGTAGTCCTTTCACACCCTCTTGGTGTCGGTAGAGAACAGTCATCCTTTCACACCATCCAGATATCAGTAGAGAATTGTCATCCTTTCATACCCTCCTAATGTCAGTAGAGTACCGAATCTTCTTCAAAGATCTTCTCTTGAGTGTCTTCAAAGAAGTAAGGAAGATATTTGAAAAAATTACAAAGAAATTCTTACCTTTGGGCAACTTGGTGAACCCTTCACAAATCCCAGTTGCAAGAAATCTCTATACATACTCACAAACACTCTCATAATGCACTCTCACACACACTCTCAAAGAAAATATGAAGAAGTATTCTTTTTCAGATAGTTTTTTAGGACCTTATATATGAAAGATATGAAAATCGTCTAGAAAACTAAAAATTTCAATTTGACAGTCCATGATCGTATAGTACGATTGAACATCATACATACAAACAATTCAAAATTTAATCTTATGATTTTGTATGAATCAATTTTGTACTCTAATTGAATTGTGTACGAACTAACATCCTATAGTACGATCAATTTTAAATTGAATAGGCTCATCTAACACAATTCAATACGAATCGATTTCGTACATAACCCCATATTATACAGTATAATATATTTTAATCAAACTATGTTTCATTTGGTACGAAAATGGATGAATCCATTTCGTACTCTAAAAGTCATCTGTATGATCCTAAGATCATATAGTATGAACAGTTCAAAAAATTTATATGTTTGTATGGACAAAAAGATATGCAACAATTTTGTACTATGAACATCATCTACATGAACCTAAGATCTTACAATATGAATAGTTTAAAAAAATTTTGAGTTCATCAATACGAACTTGTATGTATCTAATTCGTATTATAGACGTCATCTTTATGAAGGTAACTTCGTATAGTACAAACATGACTTAGAAAAATTTTATGGCATGGTTCGATTAACTCTGTTCTAGAGAAACACATAGGTCAAATTGTCCCGTATGATCTAAAATCATACAGTATAATTAATTTTTTTAAAAATATAAATTTTTATACTCCCTCTGTATGTGTGTGCATGATTACCCAATTATAATCACACTCTCTCATACTCAAAAAAATATAAAAAGTACAAAATTCAAATATAATAAATCCTAGTTTAATTTGTCTTAAAGTTTTCAACTATCTGTAGTATGATTTTTCTAAAATGTTAGTACACACAAATAATAAAAGCAATTTTTATAATATATGTTAGGAGAAATATAAATCAATACAATAATATTTTAAAATCATAAAAAATATACATTATATGAAAACATATAGTTATAAAAACTAAGTTGCAACAAGAATTTCTTTGCTTTTCTCTATATTATATTTTCTACACATTCTATTTTTTTTTATTTCATTTAATAACTATTAGTTATTCATTTACATCTAGATCAATTTGATATACAAAGCTGATTAATTATATTTTTATAAAATAAATTATAACTGAGAAATATTATTATATTTCTATACTTAATATTTTCATTCTATATCTAAAGTCTAAAATAGTATGTACAACACTACAGGCTATAAAAGAATATATATAACCAATTAACTTAAAATAAAACCATGTATTATCATTACTACTAAGCCTCAAACCACATGTTCTTTATATTTACCTAAATCATATAAAACTACATAATGAGCATAAAAACCCCAGTAAATAAGTAAAATCATATAATATAAATTAATATAAGACAAAAGAGAAATAATTTGATGTCAATCATATAAGAAAATCAATAAATTAATAGATTTTATTTATAATGTCACTTGTATTAATTTATCATTCTATTACATATTACATCTCAATCTATCAATTTTAAGTCTTGATGCTGAGTTACTATTATTTAGTCAATCAATCAATCAGACTATCTTTATTATTTAATTAGTATTCTTTGATCAGTCAATCAAATCATTCATTCAATTTCATCAGTCAATCAACAATTTTGGAAATCAATTATCCATATATATGTGTAATATCAATATTTGTCTCATATATCAAATATTCATATGAGGCTATCTTGATCTTGATTCATCTCTTATAATTATGGCTCCCAATCAATCTCTAGCTCCTTATGAATCTAAATTAGTGAACTCTTTATGACTCCTAATTAGTTAGGTAAATAAGTTACGACTCCATATGACAACTGATCAGTCTCCAACTCCTGATGACTCATGATCTATGAATCATATGGATCTTAAGGGTATCATGGGAGTTATAAAATCATATAATTGATATCAATTAAGATATTATTTCTATCAAATTATTATCAATTTCATACATTGTTTCCATTCATAGTAATCATATTAATGATTTTAGCAATTAGTATCAATTTGATATGGGCAAAAATCAAATTTTTGTATTATCATAGCAATTCTCATTATATTACTTTTCAACCCATTTTTAGTACACCACTTTCCTGCTCATTTATATAGAAATTCATATACACATATTTAACAAGTAAAAATGCAATAATATTATATACAATTGTTTAGAATAATCAACTCTATAATATATTCAGAGTTATGTAGTGAAAACTGACGAAATCATGAAATAATTCATATTTGACAAATTTATAATAGATAAAATCCGTATAAATCAAAATTATTGAAAATAAAAATAAGAACATAGTCACTTATACTGAGCATAATAATTCTTGTGATAGGAACAAAAGACCAAAAAGCCCAACATACTTCTTCTCTTCTCTCTCTCTCTCTCTCTCTCTCTCTCTCTCTCTCCTCCTTCTCTGAAATTTTATTACCTCAGGTTACCTGACGCGCTATGTTCCGTATTGCTTAATTACGTGCCACGTAGCAGTCTTTAAATCTGTAATGACCCGACGGCAACCCATACGCTTTAGCACATTTTTTTAAATATTTTGATTTGGCCCGTCATATTGTATATGAATTGGGCGCGAAAACTAAAAAAAATACGCAGCTTTAACCACAGGTATTATAACCTTTTTGGTATGAATCCTAAGATGTTATATAGTCTTTAGGGTTCATATACCGCAGCCAAAGAAATCGTGAAGTGTTTGAGGAGATGGAAGGTACGAATGTAGCTACTCATTTGGAAGACTTCGAAGATTTTGAGGAAACTCTGACGTTAAATTTTGATCAAGCATTTTCTGATTTAATACAAGTAATTCCTTATCTATAATATTTGAATTTTTTTTACTGTTTCATTACGGATATAACTGGGCATCAATGTAGATGAAGAATATGTAAAACCCTGTACCAGCAGAATCATAAAAATCCATTAGATTTACTCGGTACAGGGTTTGACATACCTCGATACTGATTGATACTATACAATATTGCTCGGTATGAACTATTTGTACACAAGTTTCGAGCAAATCAAATGTTGGTTGAAGTTGTACCGATTATTACAGTTGATAAGTTTTGCTCGGTATAACCTAGTACTGATCATTACATGGAACCAATCATTCAATTAGCTCGGTATAAGCTCGGTATTGATTTTTATAGCTCATTATAAACTCATAGCACATTTATACCGAGCTAATAAAACTTATTACTTCCTAGTACCGATCATTCAACCTGCTCGGTATAAGCTCGGTATTGATATGTAGATATAATGCTAAACTGGATGTATGAATCTTTTTTAACAGGGTGTTTACAAATCTGAAAAGGAAGCATATGAAAAATATTGCCATTACACGTATTCAACTGGATTTAGTGTTTGAAAATATTATGACCATTTCTGGTCAAATACAAGGAAAATCAAATCAAATGATTTTGTGTGTTCTAAAGTAGGATTCAAGAAGGAGACTGAGATAGAAACAAAGGTTAAATATTGGAAATCATATACAAGAACAGGATGTCCAGCCATGGTTAGATTTTTGATGAGTCAAGATGACATTTCGGGGGTGAATAAAGCTATATAGAGTCACAATCACGAACTGGCTAGGCCGAATGATCAACATTTGCTCAGGTCATCTAGGAGCATTAGTGATGAGAATGCATCTGTTCTGAAATCTATGTCACAAGCTCGGATAAGAACTGTTGATGCATTTACATACCTATCTGATAAAGTTGGAGGTGTTGGTAATCTGGGGTTCACCAAGCGGGATGCAAACAACTACATCCAAAAAGAAAGAATATTCAAGATTGAGACTGGAGACACTAATTCACTGATCAATTTGTTTAAAGAACGGGCAATTGATGACAACATGTTTGCCTGGGATGTGCAAACTGATGAAGACGATTGTTTGTTAAATTTCTTCTGGGTTGATGGTCTTGATAGAATTGATTATGACAGTTTTGGGTACGTGATTATTTTCGATACAAGTTATTATTTAAATAAATATAGCTTAGCCTGTGCCCTAATTGTCGGAGTGAATAATCACAGGCAAAATGTTCTATTAGGAGTTACATTTTTATCTGAGGAGACAATTGATTCTTTTACCTAGCTATTTAAAACATTTTTAAGAATTATGAATAACAAACATCCCATTACTATATTTACTAATCAAGACCAAGCCATGGCAAGGGCAATAGAGATTGCATTACTTAATAGACGACATCGATTGTGCCAATGGCATATGTACAATAAGGCTCCTTCAAAAGTATAGTGCTTTAAAAGCAACAATAGAGTCAAATACTTATTTTTTTATTATTTTAAGTAGTGTGATTATGTGGAGGAATTTGAAAAAAAGTGGCCTGAAATTATCTCAGAAGGAAACCTCCAAAACCATCAATGGTTGAATGATCTCTACAAAATCAGGGAGAAGTGGTCAACTGCATTCAACAATGATTGTTTTAACCTTGGCATTTTATCAACCCAACGTAGTGAGTCTATCAATCATATATTCCATGGTTATTCCAAGCCAACAAGTACTATCACTGAGTGTTTCCTAGATTTGGAGAAGGTGTTAAGGACTTGGCATCGGAATGAATAAGATGAAGAATTCAGATGTAGTCAAATAGATATACAACCTTATATAAAAAGTAGCCCAATATTGAAGCAAGCTGCAAAATTTTATTCAAGAAAGTTATATTCATTTTTTGAAGAGGAGTTCTTACATTGACTTGGTGGACTTAACATTGAACATTCCTCATCAAATTTTTCAAGGTTTTCCGTAAAGAACATAGACAACTCCACTGATTCACACAATTGGATTGTCACTTTTAATTCCTTAGAATGTACCATTCAATGCAGCTGTGTAAAATACAAAATAATGGGTATATTATGTTCTCATTGCATGAGAGTCATGAGACAGTTAGATATTATTAATATTCTTGTTAAATATTTACTGCCAAGATGTCAGCCAATGCTTGAAAAGATTTATATTCTAGAGGGAAGATCCCATCTCTCGATATCAATGCTTGCCAACCTATTGAGGGGTCCAGCAACTTGATGTTCAAAAATTATATCTACCGATTTACATATAAAAGTAGCACAGAAGCATAAGATAATGAGGAGGTTGAAATGTGTGTGATAGATGACATGAGTACATTGGCTGCAAAAGTGCATTCAATCAAGATTGATAGAAAAAAATACAAATTTCTGGAGCAGGTAATGAAACTATTAAAGATTCTAAGAAGTGCCGGCCAAAGGGCGTATCAAATACAAGATTGAAGGATAACTGGGAGAAAAGGAAGACCAAAAAAGTTAAATCTACTAAGAGGAATCCTCCAACAAGCATACACTTTACAACTAGAGATTTAGGCAGTCAATCATCTTTCATGTAATTTGGGAATTTTGAGATATTTCTATTATGAATATGACTTTCTGATTGTATATGTGAATTTCATAATTTTGAGATCTTTGTGTACTGAAGTGCACTAATATAGTACTAAGCATATTTCAACTAATACCAAGTAGTGCCGATCTATTTTCATATTGTTCGATATTAGTTTTTGATTAGTGAGTATTGCTCGGTATTAGTCATTTTTAGTACTCGGTACTTGTCCATAGAAGTCGGTATTGCTCGGTATTCAGTGTGTACTGAACTGCACTAATATAGTACCGAGCATATTTTAACTAATACTGAGCAGTACCAATCTATTTTCATATTATTCAGTATTAGTCTTTAATTAGTGGGTATTGCTCGATATTAGTCCTTTTTAGTACTCGGTACTTGTCCACAGAAGTCGGTATTGCTTGATATTCAGCGTGTATTGAACTGCACTAATATAGTACTGAGTATATTTCAACTAATATTGAGCAGTAACGATATGTTTTCGTATTGCTCAGTATTAATCTTTGATTAGTTGGTATTGCTCAGTATTCATCCTTTTTAGTACTCAGTACTTGTCCACATAAGTTGATATTGCTCGGTATTCGGTGTGTATTGAACTGCACTAATATAATACTGAGCATATTTCAACTAATACCGAGCAGTACCGATCTATTTTCGTATTGCTCGGTATTAGTTTTTGATTAGTTGGTATTTCTCGGTATTAGTCCTTTTTAGTACTAGATACTTGTCCACAGAAGTCGTTATTGCTCGGTATTCGGTGTGTACTAAACTGCACTAATATAGTTCTGAGCATATTTCAACTAATACCGAGCAGTACCGATCTTTTTTCATATTGCTCGGTATTAGTCTTTGATTAGTTAGTATTGCTCGATATTAGTCCTTTTTAGTACTCGGTACTTGTCCACAGAAGTCGGTATTGCCCGGTATTCAGTATGTACTGAACTTCACTAATATAGTACCGAGCATATTTCAACTAATACCGAGTAGTACCGATCTTTTTCATATTGCTTGGTATTAGTCTTTGATTAGTCGGTATTGCTCAGTATTTATCCTTTTTAGTACTCGGTACTCATCAATGATTAATCAGTATTGCTTGGGTTTCTTCAATATAGTAAACAAATTATTAAAACACATTAGATATGCACAGAAAATATACAAAATTATTTCATCATTTAGTCCATAATCTATTGAATTTTAGTACATAACAGGGCATACGAAAATTCAGCCCTGAATAATGGCATACTAGATTGCCAGTTCTTATAACGATACCATTGAACATGTTCTTGCTGTATCACAACTTTCATATATTTACAAACAAACATACCGCAATCAACGTTGTTATCTTGTGTTGGCACGTTTCTAAATCCTTTGATAGGCCATTTCATCATATCTTTATCAAAAGCGTTCTTTGTATCATTGTACAAATGAGAAATCTAGAAAATATAAATGAAATTAACATACAATAATGTTACTCCTAAAATAAAGTCAAATATTGGTATTACTTACAACTTCTGGGAGTATGGCTTAGTGTGTCTTTTTCGGTAATGAATCATAAAACTCCCACCGTTTCTTTCTCAAATTGCATACTAGAAGTGTCCAATGTTTACTGTTTATTATAGGAACAATAATCAAATTTACATTCCTAATAATGGTTCTGTTTATATGAGATATGAAGCTAGTTGTGTTCGTCTCATTTGATTGGGCGTAGTAACCCTGGATAAGATAAAATAGTAGTGGTGATTAGTTCCAACATGTTTAAAACTAATACATAGAATTAGCAAACGCAAGGAATAAATAATGTTTACTAACCCAATGGAAACTTGAAATATAAAGAAAATGTTGATTAAGCCCGGGGCAAAGGGCATTCCTCTGGATTAATAAATGTGCAAACGCATCCAAATGATTATTATCAAGCTCATCTGATAGTAATAGCTCGTCCAATTGGCTTCTATAAATTGTTGCATATTCAAACTCGAAAATAGTGTCGCTCCTGGATAATTCAAAAAACATTAATTAAAAAAGATTAATAAAAAATAAAAATATAATCGTAAAGCTCGGTATTAGTCATTAATACTCGGTATAATGCATAAAAAATAGTAAACATAATATACATCATAGGATTGATGTAGTACAAAGTATATTTAACATAATACCCGAGTAATACCGATTAGTAAACCTCGGTATTACTTGGTACTACTCGGTATAATGTATTAAAAACTAATCAACGTACTATACATCACATGATTAATATAATACAGAGTATAATGAAGATTAGTGCTCGATAATGATTGGTTTTTCTTGGTATAAACAAGATTATTGCTCGGTATTGATTGGTTTTGGTCGGTATAAGTACAATACTCACTTATTCTTGAATTATTTCAGGCAATTATCGATGAATATGCGTTTATCTTCACTTATTAATGATCGCCCAGGATAATCTAATGCTTGAGGTGCAAGACGCAATTCTATTTGTTTTGAGTCATCAACTTCATAAATAATCATAGCTTTATCATGACCCGTGGTTGATTCATCCATAGATGCAGGAGCATGTTCATGAGCAGGTTCAAGAGCAGGTATTAGAGAAGGTTCAGGCTCAGAATCAGGTGGAGGAGCAACTGCAGGTGTAAGATCTGGTTTAGAAGCTTGAGTAAGCTCAATTGCAGGAGGTGGTGCAGGAGCAGGATCAAGTTCAGTTGTAGGAGCTGGTGTAGGAGCATGAGTAAGTTCAGGTGCTATTGCAAGAGCATCACTTGGAATTGACACACTGAACTTCTCTTTGGATGAAAAATTTTATTTAATTTTTTTCTTCCTAACACCGGTTGTAAAAGGTGTAGATACAAGTTTCCTCTTCCTATCATTTCTCAGCTGAACTCTTCTCGCTATGCCGGTTTGTAAAGATGGATCAAATTCCTCATCCTTACTCAAGGTGGCATCCTTATACACAATTTTTTCAGATTCAGTAGCAGATTAAGAAGATTCAACAGACATTTCATTCTTGTAAGTTTTAAAATAAGAAGAAAACTGATCTTGTAAGAACTTCAATACAAAACTGTCTTTTTTTATCTCCTCTTTCAAATAAAAAATCTCCTCTTTCAAATAAAAAATAGTTTGTTCCAAAATCACTACACGCTTTTCAAGTAAATTATTTATTGCTTCCACCGAAGCTAACTTCTTCTTCGTAAAATTGTCCTTAATAAAAAGCTTGTATATTGCTTGATTTAAGATCTTCAGGTTTGTTTCATCTGTTATTGGACTTAATTTAGGCGGAGTATGCGTAGATGAATCAGGATTTGTTGGGCTTGCCACTCTAACTAGACTAGCTGGAGTAGGTGGAGATGAATGCTATTTATATGGGCTTGCCACCCTGATTGGACTTGGTATCATGACTGGACTACTAGGAGTAGATGGAGATGAATCATGTTTAGGTGGGACAAGCCACCCTTATTGGGCTTGCCACCCGTATTGGATTGGCTGGATTAGGTGGAGATAGACTTGACGACTTGAATGAGATCTTTAAAGGACTGTGAAATAAAGCCTTCTCATCATCTGTTATTTCTCGGAACTAATTGAGAATCTGTATAAAATATAATATTTCATCTAATTTAAACATTTAAACATATAAATTTAGTAGACATTTAAATGAAAAGACATAGAGATGCTACCTCATGATCTTGAAGGTCTGCAAATATACTATTTATGTCTTTCTTACTGTACATAAAATTACCATTCCACCGAGTAAAACGTGGGTGGGATAGTTCATCCTCTGCGACATGAATGGTTGTATGTTCAAGAAACCAAATATGCAAAAATGAATACAATTTAAATTTGTTATGGAAATTAGAAATTTACCAAAGATCTTTTGAACAAAATAATAACACTCACAATTACAATCATGACAAAACATTTACATAACCTAGTGCGCATCCCTTTAATTGTTTAGTAGCAACAAGGTTGAATTCATTAACTAGGAAACTCCTAATTGATTCTCGCAAATTATTTGTATTAAAACTATCAACATTTTTGACAACTTCCAGGATAGATGATGGTATATGGAAGTTCGTCATTGGATAAAAAATATTGGATAATAGGTAAAGAACAAATCTTTTCTTTAGATCATCCATTGGAGTTGAATTATCCATCCTCTCAATATCATAGCGAATGTCATTAGATGTTTTTCCACTAGACCTATCATTGCCAACGGCAAATATAATACCTCTATTAGGCATTCCTATGATTAAGGCAACCTCATCAGATGTGAACTCTAGCCTATGTCCTTTAATAATAAAACTTTTAGTCTTCAAATCCCACTTCGATAGCAACATATACATAAGTGGAACATTCTGATGTATAAGATGAACCATAAGGAACTTGCTTATTTGTAGCTGTCGTAGTCTTTCAATAAAAGGATATCCAAATCTCCGAACAAGTTAATTACAAACTTCTCTAAAAGTCGAAGTTCGGCATCTGAAATGAATCTTTGGAGTATATCCCTGCATAACAGATACCGAGTATTAAAGACAAGCGATTTAGAGTATTAAATTATACATACAAAGGTCAATCGGTGCCGAACATAATAGAGGTAAACCGATGAGTACCGAGTATATAACATGATTTGGACTATTAAAGCAAGCTTATACCGAGTTATTGTTCATAATACCGAGCAATACCGAGTAGTACCGAGCAGTACCGATCAACATACCGAAGCTTATACGAACTAATGGTTATAAATATTTAGCAGTTCATAGCAATATAACTGAGCTAATACCGACCATTAATCGATAATACAAGCAGTACCGAGTACTTATAACTGCCAAAATTGCTCGGTACCAAGAAATACCGAGTGTATTTAACTCGAAACTAAATCAATAATATCTTTTATATTTTTATCTAAGCTTATACCGACCATTAATCACCAATACCGAGCAGTACCGAGTGTTTATAACTGCCAATATCACTCAGTACCGAGCAGTACCGAGCAATACTAATATGTACCGAGTAATACCGACATCGATTCTAAGATTATTTCTTCACGAAAGATTAAAATTTCAGCAGCTATAGGACTTTGTCCATAAACCCTAACCCTAAACATTTTAAAAGAAGAAGTTGAGGCATTGTTTATCAAAAAAAGAACTAACCTGAGACATTGTTTCTCTGAAGTATATGAAACGCAAATGCGGGGAGCTTGTAACTTGGAAGAAGATGAACAGTTGTCGGAAATAAAGCTTCGTATATGCAAGCAAATGATGACTGAAGTGAAATACGATGATTTTTATTTGAAAATTATACATAATTTTCGGGTCCACCGGAAATTTTTCGGGTCCGCTGGTCGGGCCGTCAAATTCAAAATTCGCACGTGCCATAAATCAAATATTCGCCGGGTCGGGTCCATAAATGAGGCTGCTACGTGGCGCGTAATTAAGCAATACCAAACGTAGCCCTATGTCAGATAACCTGAGACAATAAAAATTCCTATTTAAGAGCATAAGGCTTGTAAACTCAAATTTACAAAATTGTTAAAAAAAACATGAGCACGTCTGAACGCACACGTGCGCGTGACGGCACGGTCGCCAGGGGTTTGGACCCGACTGAGCGCAGGGCAAACAAACCAAACGAGCGAGGAAAGTGCGGTGGAGAAATCAAGTCGTCGGCCACACCGTTGGCTTCGCGCATACCCAAAGCGCTTCGTCGCCGGCGATTCCATCCTCATCTCCGTCTGCCAGCCGATCCTGCGGATTGGTAGTGGTGATGCCGAGGAAAAGCCCGCCGAAGCACCGCCATGACGGTACCTCGCCGCTTCCACTTGGCATGGACTGGAGCCCTCCCCCGAAGAAATGGGTACCTACTTCTTTTTCTATATGATCTTAGGTTTGCTTTTTCATTTCTTTCCCTAGGTCTTTTTTATATTTTTTTGCAATGTATAGGTTGAATCCGGGATGAATAACTTGTTTCTTTTTATGTTATTGATTTTTGAGTAGTGGATCTTGAGCAGACAGAAGTTGAGCTTGAGTTTTGTGGCATGGGATTGCTTGTTGATACTTAACTGTATGTATCTATGATATATTGAATGGTGGTTAAAATCTGAGAGTTGAAGTTTAAAACTGTTTTCTCCGGAGAAAGTAGACTTAGAGTATGCCTTATCTTTGAATTACAAGGAAAAAAAAATCATTAGGATAAGATGACAAAACATAATAGATGAGAAGCGGTAAATTTTCAAGATAGTTGTTTGGAGAAGTAGATTGGAAGTAGTAGTTGAACTAAACTTGATGTTGGATAAGATGATTTATTACATCAAGAAAAAAGCCATACAATCTAGAATTATATAGTGTATAAAGAGGCCCAAGTGTTCGAGTGATGAACTAAAACAACTTATTAAAAATGATTTTTGTTTAGGGGAAATTTTTAACGTAAGTATCATTAGTAACGTAATTAATTGATTAAGCTCATTTTTAAAAAATTAAAACTTGGCATAATCGCCCGTTCTACTAACAATTTGTCATGCACAAGCAAATCACCTGTTGAACGGGCGACTGACCATGCATAAGCATAATTAGTAACGTAATTAACTGAATGTATTATATTTTTCCTTATTTTGATGTAATGCAATGTTCCAAATAATTATTATAATAAAATTATAACAAGAATAATAAATTAGAAGATAAATAAGAAAAAATTACTTGAATAAGAAAGTGAGATAAATTTTTAAATATGTTTCATAATTTTATGCTTGAACTCTAATACATTTAAACATATTTTATATTAATATTTTTTAAATGAGCTAGCCTGTGAGTTAACGTGTCGAGTCAAGGGATAACTATTAACTACTTATATATTATCAAAATTGTCAAATAGGGTTATAAAATTAAAACCTTACACTAACCATAGGGATAACATACCTGTATAGTTACACAAATGGAGAAATTGGATTACTAATTCTTATTAAAAAAAAATTAAAGAGTAAATCGCCCATTAGATGTGATTTATTGCTCCCAATGGCTATCTTCAATGTTATTTTTTTTAATCTAAAAAAGAGCAAGAATCAGTTAATTACACTACTAATGATGCTTAAGTTAAAAATTTCCCCTTTTGTTCATTGCTCTTGCTGCATGTTAATCAATTTTCTTAACACAAAAGTGATCTTTAGAGAAAATCTTTCCTGGATAAAACCAAATAAATTTTAAGTTGGCTCCAACCTCTTAAACATATGACATAAATTGGCAATTAAGAGGGTAAGATAGGAAAATGAGGGTTGCAGTTTTTTTCTTTTGTGCCTTTGAATGATCTAAGAGTATTTGGATATCTAGTGACTGAATATATCCACTGTAGATATCTTTACCTCACTATTTTCTTCTTGTACTTGCTATAAACAACAAGTGCACTCTTTGTTTTTGTGTCTTCTTCCACTTTATAAAAACTCAACCACTGGATTTTTCTTTGGATTGGAGAGAACAATTTGAACTACTTTTTTCTGTTGGACAACAAACACTACAATATGAAGTCTTTATCCCATTATGTGGGGTCAACTGCATGACTAGTACTATTTTCACTAGCAGTATCTTTGATAACTTTTAAATTTACTAAAATTATTAATTTACCCACTTTCATTCATTTATTCACCGGTAATAAGTGATGACACGGCCCTTTTTTGACTTTGAAAGTAAAATTCCTTATCATTGGAAAAATCAATTTTGGCTTTCTTCTTCAAGCACTTGATGGTGGCATCGTACTTAACCAACCATTTCATACCAGAAAATCATACCAAATTTTGTGAAAGGTACCAAAATCAAATCAAACCAGAATATTCTACTAGTTATCACAATATTAACACATCATAACAAACTAGCAAACATGCTATTAGCCTATCACCGATAGATAATATGACATGCAAACTCAGAGTAAAGTGGGTAGGTTCAATATGGAACTTATTGAAGAACATTTATAATTAAACAAAAAGCTCTATAATAAAAATGCTAATCATATTTGTTACCACCTTTAAAGACTCCTTGGGTTCCTAAGATGTTAAAACAAATACTCATTTTAGTACTGTTCTCGCATTGGCTCCAAATGATTTTCCCTTTTTCTTTAATGATTGTTTGTTCATATCAAACTTTCTACTTCTAGGTTGCTTACCTTCTGAATTGCTCTCTACACCTTGTCACCTAGGACATTTCTTTGGAAAATTTTCTTTATATGAACTTGCTCCCCACATAGATAGCACTTCTCATCATTCAACAAACACTTCATTGATGAGACTTATCCCATGTAGCATACTCCAGAATAACACCCTATCCTTCATGCTATTATTGCTTCCATAATTAAAATTTTGCTTCCTTTCAATTTACTATATGATCAACTATCAGTTGGTCTCTTCTTATTATTGTTTCTTTATTTCCGCCTTACCATTTCCATATCATGCTTCAAGGGCCTTGCACTCTCTATACGAAGTGAAATTATAGGCTGATGTAATTGATTCCTCAACCTTTTCGAGAATCTATAACATTTCTCACTTGTTGTTCATGTCAATTGTGGAGCATAATTGAATAATGATGTAAATTTTGTCTCATAATGAATCAAAATATTTTATTCTTAGGTTAGATTTACAAATTTTTTTTGCATTGCCTCACTTGTAGGAGTGAACCAATCTCTTAAAACTTAGCCCTTCCATTGCCTCTTTGCCTCTCCCTTCAATGCAAATATAGCTAAAGATACTCGTTTTTCATTTAGGCATTTCATGTTATTTATGATCTTCTCAATCCTGATAATTAAATCCCTTACAGCTCTATCGTCTACTCTGTTAAACATAGGAGACTTAAAGCTGTGAAACAACTTTAAGTATTTATCCATCTCTACATTGGCACTGGTACTTGAAATAGTACACGTGTTGCTGGTGTTGTTGGTGCAACAAGTAATGCAGGCTTTATAAAATATTACATTTTTTGCATCATAGACATTATCATTTTGATCACTTGTATCTAAATCGCATTTACCAACATCACGGATCTAGGATTTATTGCAACTATAGCGTATTTCTTGCTCTAGAAGCATTGCCTTCAACAGGTGCAACATTCTCAGGTACCTTAGCTACCATTCTGGGTTGTGCTAACTGACCATTGATTTTTTCTGGTACTTTTTTATCATGCTGGCTGCAACTAATTATTATTATTTAATACATATTATTTTCAAAATTTTCTATTCATTCAATTCAAGCGATTCTAATAAATTTTGGAGTTCGTGCTCATAACATCAATTTTCATCATATTCATGCCTTGTGTTTTTTAGCTTACATCAAAACATAGGGTAGTTGTTCAAAATTTGATCCTCACTCAAGCTCAACCCTATTTTTATCTCTACGTGAAATAGAAGCCAATTAATATGTTAAACTTAGAATGTGCCATGCATATATGCATAAATTCAATAGCTATCATAAAATTGTGGACTGTATCATATCTCTACCACCTATGATAATATAATAATCAGCCCAAAGGCTACATTAGAAAGTTTTTTTAAGTTCAATTCATTTTCATTGTTGAACATTTAAATGAATACATCATTCATTTTGAATTAGCTAATCACATTGTCCCTAAATATGCGATTATAAGTGCAAGCATAAACATGCACTATGCTATATGAATAATTTCTAATATCTTGCTTGTATGCACATTTAAATATATATAAATTTGCTTGCAAATTGACTTGGCTAGAAAATATTAGAAAGAACCTTTCTTTTACTAAATTTAAATGAGAATTTGACTCTTAATTAGACACAATGGAGAAAAAAATATTCATTTAGCCGACCCCACATAGTGGGGTAAAGGCTTGATGTTGTTGTTGTTGTTATTTCAAATGACTAAAGTAATTTATTTCATTAATTAGAAATTGTGCATCTTATCAATTAATGATTAATAATAGGATAAACTTCTTTGTTACGATCACCTTAAAACTTTGTTCTTATTTATGAATTAGAAATTTCTTAATTTATAACTTTATCTAATTTACAATTTAAATTCAAAATGAATTAATATCAAATTAAAATTTTACCTTAAAGTAATTCCTCCTCATACAGGCATCAAAGCGTTTAACTAATATCCAAAGTCATTGAATTGGAAATGATATAAAAAAATTGAATTTTACCTTCAAAACCCTAGCTCTCTTCTCCTCTTCTTGTTCTGCCTTTGACTTCTTTGCTCGCCTCAGTTTCTCTTGATTTTTTGGCTAGAGTTATGGGATTAAGGGAATATGAGAAATGCTCAAGTTTTAAATAATATAACAATCAATTATATTGCTTAATACATCATCCAATGCATGTAGTGTTATAAATATTAATATACCAATATAATTATATCGATTTATACTTAAAACCCATTAAAATCAATCACAATTGTTGCTTAATACATTATCCTGTGCATGTCATCAAAAGCGAAAAAGGACGTGAAAGCTACCATGCAATACTTGATTGAGTAGTAAATTAATATTAAGAACATTAAAATTAAAGACCTAGGTATTTTGTTAAATAAATAACATTATATATATTAAAGTGATCCTAATAAAATATAGAATTTTGTAAAAATAGTTTTAAACATATTTGTGAGATGCAAAATATGGGATATAAAATTTATAACTTTTTAATACTATATTTTTTCAAATTTTATGAATATTATAATTTTTCTCTCATTATTGAAACTTCATCCTTAAAATTTGCTTATTTCATAATCAATCAAACAGTTGAGGAGCCTTCTTGCTTTATTTTCCTCTTTTCACAGGTTGCCTCTTTTTCTTATCTATGCTTCAATTTTATTTTCACATAAGAGTCTCTTTTATATTAAAGTATAATATCCTTTTTTGTTCCTCAAAATATGTCGAATTACTCTGCACATCAATTTCGTTTTTAGGCACTATAATTTTCACTTTTAACTCATCTTTAGAGCATTGATATATGGAAAATATTGTGTACACTAACATATATTAGCAATGCCAATTATTTCAAATGACTCTATGTATCTTTAACTCAACTTTTCTCTTTGGCCAAATCTAGGATACCTTTCATAGTTTTGATTTTTAAGAATACAAATTTCCTAACTTCTAATTCAACGATTTTATGCTTTGATTCATAATATTTTTGCTAATAATTTTGATCTACTTTCAATTTATCTCTGATAAACTTGACTTTGTTAGTAACTTGATCCACTAATTGTAGACTCATCAATTCTATTTTTCTAACTTCAACTCAATCTAGATGAGTTTGGCATTTCTTGCTATACAATTTTTTTTAAGGTGGCATTTTAATACTGGATTGATAGATATTGCTATCCAAAAAATCCAACATATATTGCCTTAGGAGATCTTTTAACTCCTAAATAGTTTTTTCTTTTAATTGGCCATTTATTTATGAATGAAATGTTGTGATGAAATGCAATTTAGTTCTCAAATTTTCATGAAAACTCTTTAACAATATGAATGTGAATCAGCCATCTCTATATAATTCAATTATCTCAGAAATTTCATATAATCTGATAATTTTCTTCACAAACATATTTGCTAGTTTCTCAATTGAATCGGTTTGTTGAATAAATAGTAAGTGTGTTGATTTTTTCAATCTATTTATTACAACCCAAATACAATCATGCCTTTATTTTGATTTGGAGAAATTCTTTTAACAAAATCCATAGCTATATTTTCCCATTTCCCCTTTGATATTGGAAAAGACTAACATTCCACTGGGCTTCTAGTGTTTAGCTTTCATAATTTGGCATGATTCACATTTTCTACATATTTAGATACATATTGCTTCATCCCATAGCAACAAAATTATGCTTTTAAACTTTTATACATTTCAGTACAAGCTATATGGATGATTAATCCGATTGATTAGCCCATGTAGCATCTCTTCAATCAACTCAAAATCTCTTTCGATATAAATATGTAAATTGATTCTCATTACACTATGCTCATTTATACTGATATTTTTTCTCTTGCCTGCTTGTATTTTGTTAATCATCTTCTGATATTCCTTACAAACCTTTTGTGTATATCTTATTCTTTACTATAAATTAGGATTTTTAGTCATCCATTATATATTACCTATGCCCAAATCACTCTATTTTTTTTATCTCCAATTTTAATTCCTCCCTATTTCTAATTAGCTATGCTTCTTGGGTGGACATCTAGTTTGCACGCTTACTAGATTTTTTTATATAATGCATTAGTTGCAACAATGCAACATCAGCTTTTCCAAGGCAATACTATATTTCTAAATCATAATTCTTTATCAGGTCATACCATTTTCTTTGTCTCAAGTTTAACTCTTCATGAGTGAAAATATACTTCAAAATTTTATGGTCAATGAACACTTAACATCTTACCGTGTAGATAATTGATGCCTCCAAATTTCTAGAGTAAATACAATTGTAAACAACTCCAACTCATGTGTCAGGTATTTCTTCTCATGTATTTTAATGCAAAATAATATTAGGAACAATAAAATAAAGACTTAGGTAATTAGTTAAATAAATAACTATATATATAAATATACACGTGCGCTCGCAAGCATAAACTTTTTCTTGAGTGTAAAAACTTGTATAAATGAGCATAGGAGCAATATAGTACTTTTTTATTTATCTTTTTATTTTTTTAAAAAAATTGAATTTTAAACCCTCAATGCAAAGTAGAACCGCAATAGATGAAGATAACATCCATTCCACAGTTGGCTTAGCATGTTTGCTAACAAAATGGAGATCCAAGGCTATGATAAATTTGGAATGAAACTCCAAACTACACCTTAAGGCTGCTGTCAAGCCCATGAAAAAAGTGAAAAATGAATGACATAAAAATTGAGAAGAACAAATGATAAAGGAAACGAATTTTAGCTATTCCATGTAGATGGAGTCTTTGGTTGTTTTTCATGCAAAAGCCATAGTGAATTAGAATACATGCCCATGAATAGTGCAACGAAAACCCTAAGAAGCCAGGCACAAATATCTGAAATATCCTAACTTAATAACAACTCTAACTAACAAAACCAATCTGGACATGTGGAAGACATTGGAAAGTTCCATATTTTATTGTGTCGTGTGGTCTTCAGTATACCATTTCACATTGGTAATGATGACAACTTTCTTAACCTAACACTAAAGTTTGGACTCCATTACATTGATTCTTCACTGAAATGTCCCGCAAGATTTAAAACTGAAACAAATTTAAGCTTCAATATGTTGTTTTGCTTATTCCATCATGAATATGATTAGATAGGTTGCAACCCAGAATATGCTCTCAATACTTCCAAATTTGTTGTTTAAGCCAAATAGCTGCATGTAATTTCAGTTATTATTCTTTGAAAATTGAATTTATTACCTCCTTTTGTACTTTTGTGTAACAAATCTTCAATGCATGTGTTTTAATAAAAAGTTATTGTGCAGGGGGGAAGAAACACTCTATGGCCACATGATCCCAAAACTGGCTGGAGTTACTATGTCATGATTCCTTCTTGGCTTGTTCAAACCGGATCAGGAGCATCAAGTGACAGCTTGTGGAATCCTATAGTTGTAATATTTCACTTGCTCTGTTATTGTACTATGATCTTATGTCTCAAAGTCAAAATGATGTTTCATAAAATATTTTTTAAATTCTCTGTTTAAAAAATTGAAATTTTTTAGTACAAGTATTACTACTAGATCCATTGCTTACGGGCTCATGCTTTATTTTATTCATTTTTATTTAGTCAAATTTATTTTTTTATGTTCTCAATGATGTTCTGTTGTATAAACTATGGTTTTACCTCGTATAATAGCCAAAGTTACTATGATTTA
Source organism: Dendrobium catenatum (assembly GCF_001605985.2). Taxonomy (NCBI): domain Eukaryota; kingdom Viridiplantae; phylum Streptophyta; class Magnoliopsida; order Asparagales; family Orchidaceae; genus Dendrobium; species Dendrobium catenatum. The sequence continues at coordinate 204,878 of NW_021320098.1, forward strand.
ACCTTGAAACGAGAATCATGTCTTGCTGGATGGAAAATTAGTACATTGCTACTCGGCAGATTTTAAAGCAAATAAATTTATGATATTACTATTTATTTTTCAACATTTAACATCCTTAAAGGGCAGTTTTACAGGATCCAAGTTGGTGTGCAATCTCCTCAAGGAATTAGTAGTGGCCATGGCGTGCTTCGTCGGTTCAGTGACTTCATGAAGTTGATTTCTGATGTAAGACCATAGCATGAGAATATAATTTGTTTCATTTATATGTGATGCACAAATATAATTGCACGTTCATATCCTATGATTGTTTCAAGAAATATATTTAAAATTTCTCTTTTCCTTTCTTGGACTAATCTTGATATTTGGTTTTGTTTTTGTTCCATGCTCATATAATGTGAAACAAGGAGTCTTTTAGTACAACAACAACATCAAGTCTTTTAGTGTTTGACAAAATTATCTCTCATTGATGCCATTGTAGATTCAATCCAGTTTTTTTTGTTGAATGCCAACGTAGATTTTTGGAGAAAAATTTCTGATTATTTAGCATAATAATACTTTATAGCCCTATTACTAATTAAATTACTTATTTTGGAATGGTCTCAAGTCCTTGACGTCACATTGGAGGGAAATAATATGCCTGTTGGTTTCTCAAACTGTGACTGTTTATTAAAATTTTTCATGCTTCATCTATCATTTCATAGTTATTTTGTCAAGCGAAAACCTTTAGACTCTAAGATTGACCTCCATAATTCAAGTTTACCTTCAACTCCCTCTCTAGTCTTATCAACAAGAAGAATATCTTCAGCAAAAAGCATACACCAAGGTACATCCTTTTGCAATAGTGAGAACATCCTTGACTAAAACAAAAAGATATGGGCTTAAGGCTGATCCTTGATGTAACCCAACCGAAATAGGGAAATACTTGGTCAAACCACCTTGTGTTTGAACACAAGTAATAGCTCCTGCATACATATCTTTAATGATTTGAATATAACCGCTATTAACTCTTTTCTTATCAAGAACTCTCCATAGCGCCAAGAAGTTCCTTCATCTCCTAAGCATTTCTACACTTCTATTGGAATATTATCAGGTCTGACAGCTTTTCCACCCTTCATTTTCTTTAAAGCCTCTCTAACTTCTGTTTTATTAATACACTGTTAAAAACATAAATCTTTATTTTTATTTAGGGTGCTAATGTCACTACAGTCAATCTTATTTTCTCAATCTTCATTAAAAAGTTTAGCAAAATATCTCATCCACCTTTGTTGAATATCAATGGGAGAAAATCCTCCCTCACTTGAACCCTTGAATAGTCTGCACTATTTCCCTACATACTCCTCTACCCATCTCCACCTTCCCAAATTTCACTCCCAACTGGTTAATGATCTGATTGGAGATAAAATTATGGGTAGCCCCACTATCGATCAGCACCACCACCTCTCTATCTGTTATCTCCCCTTACACTTTCATGGTGTGATTCAGGGTGAACCTTACCACTAAGTTCAAGGAGACTTTTAACATGTCTAGATGTAGCTTCTCCTTCTCTATCCCTACTTCACTTTCACCATCCTCAACTTCCTCGTTATCACAGAAGGTGAGAACCTGAAGACTTCGGTCCTTACACATATGCCATGACGTGTACCTCTCATCACCTGAAGCACAATCCCTTTTGCCCTCTTTAACTGCAACTTCTCCATTAGATTCTTGAAGTTCCCCCCAAATCCTCCTCTAAGCTTCTCTTTTGGGGCCTCACGCAAGCTCCTGGTGGTGATCCCTTAGGAGCTAAGAAAATGGTGGTCATCCTGTACGAACCCCTTGAGCTCCTCCCCCTGGCTCCTCTCTCCAGATACTTCTGATCCTCCACCAACTACGCCAGCTCCATGGCCTCTCCTAAGTCACGCGGTTTCATTACTCTAACTGTCGCTCGGATCTCGGGCTTGAGCCCTTCCAGAAAATTTCCCTCTAGCACAGTCTCAGAAAGTCGATCTAGCCTGCTAGTAAGTACTCAAATATGTTGTTGTACTCTGTTATAGAACCCTCTTGTGTCAGGGCGAAGAATTGCTCATAGAAGTCCCCTCCTCTCTCGATCCTCCCTCGAACGTTCATACCCAAATTCTTCTTCGAATTCCCCTCTCCTTCAAAATTAGTACCTCGACAACCATGATCTCCCTCCCTTCATTCCCAATCAGCACCCCTTTGCTCCTACCCCACATATCCACGCCTCTCCCTATACCTACCTCCTTTCTCCTCCCTCTAGAAATGCTCTAAATGGGGTCTTCTTCCTTCTCCCTCTACGAACTCCACCTCATTTTCGTCCCTACGAATTGCAGAATGCATATTTTTTCCATTTGGTTGTTGAGATCCAATGTCTTCTTCACAGGCCATGTCACGCAAGTCATAAAATTGCTCTTCCACGGAGGAAATTCCGTCCACCACTGTTGCTTTGATTTGGTTCATCTCCCTCTCCAACGCATCCACCTTCTTGGCTGCCATTGATACCCGAATTTTTGTGAGACTAAAAAATCAGTATTTTTTCCCCAAAACCACTAATGGAACGGACACGAAAAAAATTTCTACAAGAATCTGCCAAAATCGCCCCAGAAAGTTGCTCTGATACCAATTTGATAGGAAATAAGAGAAAATGCAGAATTTTGCTGCTGAAATAAGAAAACCGGCATGCTTCCAAGCAATTTTTGAGAGAAAAAAAAAACAGAGGGAAAAGCTTTTAATTTGGTAGTAGATGAATGAAAATAGTAAGAAACAATTGGATCTTCAATTGGAGAGGAAGATCCTAGTCTTCTAATCTCTAATCAGAGACTAGAGCCCAAGTAAAACCTAAAAAAACACTAAATTCTTCAAAACATACAATATATCCCTAACCCTCGAATAGAAAATACTACTTAAAGCTAAAGCATATAATAAATCCCTAAACATCCCCTGGAATTTGAATTTTTTCTCTTAAATCCTTCTTAATTAAAGCCATAACACCACAATTATGAGTGCTGGGCCCCACATGTTGATGCCCCCCCCCCCAAAAAAAAAAAAAAAAAAAAAAATATCGGGTGGATCTATTCCGTCTGAAATAGACGGTGGAACCGGTTCTGCCAGCTCTTCAAGAGCATGTCTAACAAAATGGTTTGAAAATTATGTTCATTAAATTTATAAATATTGTTAGATTATTAGTCATCCCAAATGACATCAATACAAATTCACAATGACCATATCTTGTTATGAAAACAGTTTGACAATATCTTCTTCCTTAATATGCACCTGATGATATCCATAATGCAAATCAATCTTAAAGAAAATTGCAGCTTTCTCAAGATGATCAAATAAATCATCAATTCTGGGTATTGTATACATATTTTTAATTGTGAGCTTATTCAATTCTTAGTAATCAATACACATTTTGAAACTCCTAGTTTTTTCTTTACAAATAACACTGGAGCTCCCCATGATGACGAACTTGACCTAATAAATCCCTTATCTAATAATTACTGCAATTGACTTTTTAACTGTTGTAATTCTTTCACTGTCATTCTGTGAGGTGCTTTTGCTACTGGTTATGAATCCGACAATAATTCAATAGTGAAATCTATTTATCTTTTTGTTGGTAAACCTGACAGATCATCTAAAAATATTTATGGATATTTTTTGACTATAGGTATGTTTTTCAACTTTTTAACTTCTTTAATTGTATTATTTATCTGAGCAAGAAAACCCTGATATCCCTTGGATAGTAATTTGTAAGCTTTCAAATAAGTTATCACCATGGAGATAAGTTCTCTATCTCCATAAAATTTACATTATTGTTTTCTTAGAATTTTAAATTTAACAATCTTCTTATAATCTTATTGCAGTCTAGAGTGACAATGACTGGCTAGCCAATCCATTCCCCAAATTACATTAAATTCATGTAATGATAATACATTCAGAATTGTTTCAAATATTTTCTCATTTATTTTGAAATCTATCTAACAAAATGTTAACATTCAGTTTGGACCAATTTGACATCAAAACCTTTAAAAATGTAGGTGTTTTAAAAATAATCAAACCAACTAGTTTTATAAATTTCTCTGAAATGATGGAATATGAGGCTCCTATATCAAAGAAAATTTGTATGGATCTATCTTTAATTATTATCATACCTATAAAAATTTTCTATTGTTATTATTTGTTTAACAACTTTTATACTTATTTAATTTACTTCAAGTGAATCCTTATTATTTTGCTGAGATAATGTTTACACTATAGGCTGAGTGGTAGGTCAACTCTGATTTGTCCCTGGAGTTGATACAACTAATTTTGTTATCCCCTGTCTGTCAAAATTTCTCTAAGATGATTCAACATTTGTTCTTATTTCTTCTGCTAGTCTTTATCCAAGAATAAAACAGTTCTTAAATATATGACTAGGTTGATAACCCCACAAGCAAGTATTGGTTCCAGATAGACATTCACCTTTGTGTTGTTTCCCACATTTCTTATAGTTATTCAAACTCATTTGACTGCCGCTGCCACTCGGTTTTGATTTCTTCTAATTAGACTTTCCAGATAGCGTGAAACATCTAGCTTGATAATCTTATGAAGCTTCCATAACATTTATATTTTTCCTTTACTAAATTTCACGCCTCTTTTGTGTTTTTTGAATATCTATATCAATTATTCTTTCTCTCCCCACCAAAACAGAATAATCCTCAGTCTCTAGAGGAATAAGAGGCTGTCTGATTTCATCCTTTAATCTAAATAAGAATCTATGATATTTTTATTCTGCTGTATGAATTAAGTGAAGAGCATATCTTGATAAGATAGTGAATTCAGTTTTATATTGCATAACTGATCTATCTCCTTGCTCTAGCCTCAAAAATTTATTTTGAATTTGCCTCCTCGCAAAAAGAGATGCAAACCAATTTCTGAACACCTGTGTAAACTCATAACATTTAATTTGGATACCAAACTTATCATGATACTGCCTTCACCACATTTTAGCCTCACCATCAACTGCAAATATCGCCAATGAAATCATTTTCTCTTCTGGACAAAACATGCTATCTAATATCTTCTCAATCCTTAATAACAAATTTTCAGTCTCTATTAGTCCTACTCATTTAAATAATAACAGCTGCATATACTAAAATAATTTTAAATATTTATCCATTGAGATGTTACTACTATTACTTCCTGATAGCCGAAATCTTAAATTCTGAATTATTTGAGTTATTGTTATTATCATTTGGGTTAATGCATCAATATTAACAACAACAATCGGTACAACCTTTTCACATTCTCTTAAGGATTATTCTTAGTCCTAAAATAAATTAAAAATATCTAATTAAATTTCATAATAATATTAGGTCAAACTTCTTAAATTTAATGATTCAACCTAATGACTCTTTTAGAATGATTCATATCCTTTAAAAACCGGACCGGACGGCCGGTCCGACCGGTTCAACTGTGAACCGGTTTGAGGACCGGTTCGGTCCAGTCTGAAAACCGCCCTTGCATTAAACCGGGCGGTTTTGGGATGAACCGCCGGTTCAACCGGCGAACCGGTCCCGGTTTTTTAAAACCGGCCGGTTCAAGTTTTTTGAATAATATTTCTTAAATAAATATTATACTTAATAATAATTAATATAAATACTATTATAAAACTCTTAATATTTTTTTATTAAAATATTTAATTATATTATATTTATAATTTTATATTTGTGAATTTTTAAATAATTTATATTTATAAATTAAATTTAAATATGTAATATAAATTAGTAATAATTTATATTAAATTATATGATTATTATCTTTCTATATTTTGTTAATTTTATTAAATATTTATAATAATAATATTATTTATTACGTCATCCGGTTCGACCCCGGTTCGACCGGTCGAACCGATCGAACCGTGAACCTCTCCTTCTTCCGATTCGTTTTCCGGTCCGGTTTTCAGAACCTTGCAAAAAAGGCATAAAATTAAATTGCTTGCTCTTTCCCGTTGCTAGAAATGGAGGCTCACTTCTTTTTTCTTCCGCCGAGCCCAGATCTTCCGACATCCTCAACATTAGACAAATTCTTCTCCTCTTTTATTTTTTCTTCCACACATTCTTTGTTTCTTACCCAAAATCTTCTCTTCCCCTTTGTCCTTGCTCCCAACTCATGAATTTTCTCATTTGGCTTAACTGGATGGAACGAATTGGAGTTAGCTCATGTGAGGAGTCATAACCTTTCTCTTACGATCACTTTATTTTGCTCAATCACGTGATCGAACTTGTCTGTTGCACCCTGTGCTCGCCTGTGCCCGCTAGCTGCCTGTGCTCGCTCACTGCTTGAGAAAGGACTGGTTTGATTTAACTAATCCAGCCAGTTCTTACAGTTTCAGGTTTCCCACTAAGGGAAGTAATGGTTAACCATTCACCCGCATTTACCACTCTTGATTCACATGCATGCAGCCATGAAATCAACTATTCTTCTTGGATGTCCTCATAATTATTCTGCATTATATAAATGCCCTAGGATCATATTTATGGTATGTGGTAGGTGTTGATTTAAAAAAATGGATTCATGCTTTTAAGAAGCACTGTACTAAATCTATAATTAAATATACTTTCATTTGATAATACTGTCTTTTAACTTTTGCCTTTTTTTTCTGTAGCTTAAAAGGGTTTTTCCCAAGAAATATTTTCCTCAATCTCCGCCGAAGCATGCTCTACTCCGAATAAATTCTAATCGGCAACTCATAGAGGAGGTTGGTATTCCAAGTTAATTTATTTATGCATTGGATCTTTATCTTTGTGTTATTTGTTCTTACTTATTGTGATCAATATCTAGTTAAAGACAATCTTTCAAATGTCTTGTGAATTTTTTTTGCTTCAAAACTTTCAAAACTTTATTAGAATATTTGCTTCTTATTTTTCATAGTATCCAACAAACTAATTATTGTGGTGGACATTACTGACGTAACACTTATGTCATTCCTACTACTTAACTTTTACACTTCCCAAATATTTTCTCTATGCTTTTTGTATTGGCCTACCTTGTGCGACTTGCAGTTATGAAAATGATGATTCCATGATCCTGGCACTTGACAATGAAAGTTCTTCCCTAATGATAGTTCAGTGTTCTCTAGGCGTGTATTTTTTTGGCAGAATATCTCAACATTTCTTGCGTTAGTGTTAGTAGACTGTTAATTTAAAATAGTGTTTGTTCTGGATCGTGATTTTAGATTACTTTAGTTGTAGACTTAAGACAACATTTTGGATGCATCCTCTAACTAGCGTTTGGTAGAGAAGCACATTATTGTTTTTATACGTTGGAAAAATGATATTAATGAGGCTCTATTTGGCAGTTCTTGGTAATTAAGGTTGATTGGTGGAGATGAAATTTAGGCAAAAAGTAGTCCAACTCAACTTTCTTGCGTGCAAAAGTTCATTAGTATTTTTGGAAGTTTAAAATGTGTTTATGGAGGCATTGTCTAGTAACTCTTGATAATTAAGGTTGACAATTGAAGAATAAAATTAGGTAAGCTGGTGCCATGTTATTCTTTTTTGCACAAATAGCATTATGGATAGCTCCCATAAATAGGCTAAATTACCTTCCCACAAAAACTCAAACTAATTCAAACCCGTAAGGGTATTTTGTAGTTGCACGCATCAACAAGATGTTTATTGCCTCTAAATCCTATTCTCCTTCCCCCAAAACCATAACCCTCTTTGATCTCAACCCATCTACTTTCCACATGATATTTTATTTCAGCTTCACTTCTTGCCACCTTGTTGGTATTTTTCATCGGCCAAATAATACGCATCATCATCATTCGCCTCTTTTATTTGTTCCATATCTGTTCACCTTTGCAATTTCCTTTATTCTCTAGAAATGATTTCATTGGTGACTTTTGTCATCACTACATGATGTTCTTCATAAATCCTCTCATTTGATTCCCTCTATTGACACTCTCCAACAACTCTCTTATTTGTACTTTTTTGACATGTATTTCATTAACAACTCTATCTAATTAGCATAGTTTTCTATTTCATGGATTTGTCGCAGTCCTCTTGCAAAACTCATAACTCCTGGGCAAGAAAACATTCGACTATTTCACCTGTAGTCACTAAAATTAGGGCTGAAAATCAATCAATATGATTGGCAAGCTACTTGTTGCTTGGCCCGGTTAGAGCTCGTTCATGATTATCTAATTAACTAATATAATCTTGAACACTTTTATAGATTCTCGATTGATAAATGATCAAATTTGAACAACTTGGTGTTTGATTCATCTAATAATCAAGAATGTTCTAATTTAAAACTCATTAACTTGCTTATTTAGAATCATGATTGAAGTTGGATAATATGCTCATTTAAAACTTGATTGCAAATTTATTTAATGTGATTATATGAAAGCCTTGTTCTTTTCTATATTAGATTGCTTTTATTCATTACTATAAGCTACTTGCTTATGCTTATTTATTTAGCATTTCATTTATCAGTCTTATTTTTAAACTTAATAGATTGCTCATCAATAGGCTCAATAAGACTTGTTGAATTAACTATAAATTGCTGAATAATTTAAATTAATCGACCTTGAACACTACTACAAATACTCAAATTGAGATTGAGGTCGAGCTTGAGCTTTAAAAAGGTTTTGATGAATGACCTTAAGCTCGAGCAAGCTCTTGCACTGGTTGGCTTGGTTCATTTGCAGCCCTAACTAATATTTCCAAACTCAACTTGTCATCTTCTATATCATCTTGAGTTTATAGGAGCGCTTTATCATATCAAAATTACCACCTGTGCTAATTTATTTATAGTAGGAATTTGTATTATTTTTTATTTTTATGTTTCTTCATTGTTCTTGATCAATCTCTTTTATTTTATTTGTTTTTACTAGAGAGATAATTCACTGAAATTATAGTTATTTATAATTCTCCCTCTCTTTCACTTCTAACATGAATATTTTGATGCAACTGCTAATTTTGCATTCAATGGCTTGATATCCAATCTAAAATCATTGTAAAATTAGGATATAACTTTTCGTTTTTTTCTATATCCTTAACAGCGGTTTCACTTTCGAAGATGGGAGAAGATTTTTGTCGTTACATTGAATGTTTCTCTGTTTTGCTCCTGTTGCTTTTACTTAATTGGTAATTAATCATTCTCAAATTATTAGTTTCATTGCAGAGAAGGCGTGCATTGGAGGAGTGGATGGGTAAGCTTCTCTCTGACATAGACCTGTCAAGAAGTGCTCCTGTTGCTTCTTTTCTTGAGCTTGAAGCTGCTGCACGTTCATGTAGGTGACTTCTTCGAGTTTAGAGTTAAAAGTTGCAATTTTCTTTTTCTGATCTAAAGCCCTATGCTTTCTTTTCCAGTACCAAAAAAGTTTGATCATACTGTCTGACAATCAATAGTAGTTCATCAATTAAAATTACTATCGGGAAGCTTAAAATAATTGACGATTTATTGCATAAATGCACCAATTTTTCTTACATTTTCATCAATTTCAGCTTTTCAGGATGCTGGTCAACCTTCTCTAGAAACAAGCATTTCAGGTGCTTCTGCAGAATTCTCAACAATAGCTTGGAAGTCTCAATCAGGAACCTCTGGTGCGACACAAAGCATTGCAAGTGGAACTTCTGATTCTGAAACTCTTAGTAAATTCAGTACTGAAGAATTGAATCCTTAATTTTATTTTTAAAAATTACCCGTGTTATTTGACAAATCGACTGATCTTGTAGGATATGGCAGTAATGGTCATGTGGTGGTTCATGAATTGCCTGACCAAGCGGAGGGTATATCTAGCTTACAACAAATTAAATACAACTCTGATGCAGATGGTTGTGCATCTTCAAGAAATTTTTCAGATGAGATGATCCTTTTGAGAGATAAAATTGACTCTGCTTCAGAACTGGATCATGAAAAGCTTTCTATTCATTCTCTAATGCTTTCAAATGATAGTATTGGGAGTGATACGGGTTCTATAAAAGATAGTGAATTTTTAATTCCTAGAGTTACCAGCTTAGTTTGGGATGAGTCCGTTGATTCATCTAGTTGCATCGAGTTTCCTATTGCGGAAGCTCTGAGCAACACAGAAAGTCAATCCCCAAATGAGACGCAAATTTTTCTTCCTCTTGATGAGCGACACAAAATAACGAAGCTTCTTAATATCATGCAACATAGACAAATGGTAGCACAAACAGACATGGAGGATCTTATAGCACGGTTGAACCAAGAAATTATGGTGAAAGAGTTCCTTGCAAGAAAGGTGAGAATATTGCCTCATTGTCCATCACCACCTTATGGAGTATTCAATAAAAATGAAAGCAATAATTAATGTCAAACATGCTTTTATTTCGTATTAAAACAACAAAATTAAATAAAAAACAAAGCAAAAATGAAAAATAAATTAAAGACATGAGTGATCCCAAATGGCCCCTTGGAATTACAATTTTATTTTTAATTTTCTTTTTATAATTTTCTTACCAGTGTAGCCTTTTCTTCTATATAATTATGGTGCAATTTCTACAGTTATTTTCAGATATGCTTAACTTAGTGGAACTGCTGATCTATTAGCTAGCTAAAGCAATTTTTTCACTATTCCATCAATTGTTTGTCTTGTGACGTTATTATCGTGTACCACCGCTATAGATTCTCACCTGTTAAGGCATATACAGATTTCTATATGCTACATCACTTAATCATGTAAAAAAATCATAATTTTAGGTAAAGAATTTAGAAGTTGACCTCAACAGCACTAAGCAGAGAAGTAAAGAAAATCTTCAGCAAGCCATCTTACTTGAAAGAGAAAGACTCACACAAACCCAATGGGCTATGGATGAACTTACCCAGAAGTATCTAGAGTTGGAAACCAAATTTAAGTTTGAACAGGTTTGCTTCTTTGTCTCTCAAACCTCTAGTTTTACACTAATTGAAATAGGCATCGATGTTCTATTTTATTGATGTTGTTACCAACTTCACTTTTAACAGATTGAAAAAAATCATGTTAAGGCAGAAAAAACAAGTGCCGGTATGTCAGAGCAGGAGCTGGTTACCAAGCAAGAACAAATAGAAAAATTACAGAGACGTCTGGAAGAGCTGGAGAAGGATTCAAAAACAGATATTAAAGTTCTTGTGAAAGAGGTTAAGTTTCTCAGGAACTCTCTATCAGAGTTAAAGGAAAAGCTAAACCAGGCTGCGAATGATAATGCTGAATTGGAGGTATTAAGCATGTTCTCCTTGAAAAAAGATTTAACCTCTTATGCTAGTCACTTTGATGGTTTATCTTTAATATTGTTTGCACGCCATCATTTTTAGCTGATTTAATCTAATAATTTCCTCAACGAGCTTTAACACAATAGAAAGATTGAAAATTTTGAACTAAATGCAATCACTTGTGGTGATTTGATGGAAGTAATTACAGCAATTGGTTATTTTAGTTTACTTGAAATAATGGGGGACCATTGTGTGTATTACTTCTTTCGATGCATGTGGATGTTATTTATCTGATGCCAGTCTAATGTGACCCCGCTCCACATAAAAGAAATGTGCAAATATGCAGGAGAACTTTCCTTCATTTTGCCACAATGCCCTATTTTATTATTTTAAACTTGGTTTGGCATACTCTTAGTTGGCTTGCTAGTGTACTATCCCAAGAATCTAATTCTTTGCACAGTTTTTTTTTTTTAATTACAACACATTTTGTTGCTTCTTTAGTCTAACCTATGCTTGGCATCTTAAGCATTGGTTAAAAACTGATTTTATATAATTTTTAACACAGTTTGATAAGTTACATTATCTTATAGCAATAAGAAACAAATGATTTTTATTTTGCGTTTCATTTCTTATTGACTTGATTTTTATTCTTGCACATTTATCTTGATTAGATTAATGAAGTAATATGGTGAATTTGAAATGATTCCAATTACTTGCCTAACATTGGACCAACTTACCTTAAGCTGAGTGCTCAATATCAACCACACTAGGTTAAAGATTTGGTCAACTTATACTAATTCACTTGGTATTTTCTCCTAGGTTAAAGATAGGGGAGCATGGACTTTGAAGCCTGGCTGCCATATTAACTCTAGTGATTAGTAGATCTTGTTTGGTTGGCCGACTTCCCAACTTAATTGACTTCAAGTTTCAAACAACTTTGTAATGTTTGAGGCTATTTAATGTAATCAAATGCTTTTATAGCCCATCTTATAGCATCAGCCTTGACCATTTACTATCAATTGGATGCCATTTGTTAGATGAGGCGTACACATTTTTGCAATCCCAAGCATGGAATTCTTGCAATCTTAAATTCTAGAGCTTACTATAGGGTCTATAGGATCTTTTGATGAAGTCAATAACTTGATTGATGTCACCATAGGGTGGTGGTTCAAGGGTTAATCTGGTGCTGATAAAATGGGTATTTATGATTTGGATATATTTTGGTGCTGAAACTCCTAAGCTATTTAAAATAAATTTTTCTTTTGAAAAAAAAGGGTAGGAACTCTAGATCAAAGGTTTTGGATATTAAAAAGTAATTGTGGTATTTTTATAGATTTTAGATTAGTGTTTAAAGAGTTATAATATTTTTAGTCTGGCTTCTCACAGCTAAAAGTTATGTCTTTATATTGGATTTTTGGCCAGTGTATCTTAAGGTTATTGGGGGGTTTATCTTTTGAGAGGTTATGATGTATTTAGGGAAATATTTGGGAGAGGTTTCAACGGCTTAGATGTGTTTTGGGGTTGAGGGAGCTAGGTTCGAGGCTATATAAAGGGAATTGTGCTGGAAAAGAGGAGCAATAAGGGTGAAAGATAATTAAGAACTTACAAAAGTCCTAGGGAATTATCTACCTTAGACAAACATCCACGTTAGCTCTCGAAGGTACCCTCGGAAGGCACAATCCATAATTGCCGATAAGGATCCTTCAATGAACTTGGGTTGACTATCTCTGTAGATTAAGTAGACTGCCGTTCACGACAATCCAAGATGAACAATCCGTTGGAGCTTGGGATTGTTGTCATTTCCTCCATTATCTCCTTCAAGCTAATGGTGGTAAATTTTTTCAATCTTAAAATTCAAGTTGATGCTAGTATAACCTAAACATTTAGCGTATATTCGACTAGACTTAATCAAAAGTTTCTCTCATCATTGAGAGTGATAATTAATCATGGGGCTTTGCCGGTAGGAAATTCAAAATTAGATCTTAAAATTCTATAAAATGAGAGTAAAATCTCTAGGCAATATTTTATCAATAATATTCTTTTGAAAATTTGACTTGAAACACAATCTCTCATAAGAGCCAAGCATGAATTTTTAGACCCCATAAATTTCTGGCAACTCTACTTTGAGAGGATTTCTTTTTTATTTTTAGCTAGTTATACATGCAGTATATTAGCAACTAAAAAAAAAAAAGCTTAATTTATTTCATCTATTGCAATTACTCCAAAACTTGAGCAACCTTTATAAGGTGTGATGCATTAGTCTTAAACTTGAGAAGTTGCTAGTGAAAGTTCCCAGCAGAAAGGAAAACTAGTTTGAAAATTTATTTTTCATAAAAAAGGTCGTGTTTATGAGTTATATGGCATAATATCTTGCGTTTAATCCCAAAAATTTTCCACTAATTAAAATCTTTCAAAAATAAATGTTCAATTTTTTTTACCATATAGCTAGGGTATGGAGATAACATTGGCCTAGCTAATGTAGTTATAAACACCAGAGAATCTGGAGCTACCATGTAGTTTTCTCTAGAAATCCCTATTATTATTGCCATAACAACTATTATAAGGCTATGTTATGGGCCTCAATCACATTTTGTGCATCAACCAGCGCATCAAAAGAGATTTTTTGAAGCTATTATTGTTGACAAAGCTCCTCCCAAAAGAACCTAAAAATTTTATAGGCTAACGAATCTAAAGGACCAACTATGAAGAGAATTTTATTAGGTAGAAGGTCTCTGTTAGGAAACACTTGTAGATCTTAAACTTTTCCTATCAATCTTCGAAAAACAACAAGAAAACTCCAATTCAATGGAAAACCAAAGAAAAATAGTAATTTTATTGTAAGAATCAAATAGAATGGAAGAAAAATAACAAGATACAATTGAGCCTTTATTCGTGAGGAGGATCTATCTCTCCCAAATCTCTAGGCGTTGCTAGAGCCCAAAAAACCTAAGAGATCTCAAATTTCAGTCAAATTCAAGATGCCCTAACCCTAGGAAAACAAACTATTTAATGCATACAATCGAAAAGGAAATCTCTAAACAGTCCCTACATTCAAATTTCCCTTTTAACTCTCTCAAAAATCCTTCTGAAACAGCTCCATAGGATCCGACGGCTTGTGCGACTCATACAGAAGAGACAGAGAGTTCCGCCTCTTTTCGCCCAGGCCAGTTCGGAAGGACCGGCTGGATTGGTCCAATGGACTGATCTAATAATACTCCTCTCTCGAAGACCCACCTTGTTGTCAAGTTGGAACGAACAAAACTGCTATTAAAGCACTTACCACTGGATTGAAAATTAGAGTGACACTAGGTTGAATGATCCCTGCCTCCATTATCTCTCTAATCAACTTCACAATTCCATCCTTCTGAATTTGAAGATAATGGTAGGGCTTGACACTGATGGGTGACATATCTTTTCCCATGGTGATAGGATGCTCCTACTCCCTTTGCAGTGACAGTCTTTGAGGTGGCTGAAAAGCCGCACTGAACTGCTGAATCGATGGTTGTAATGAAAGAGGGATGTTCCCACCCTCCAATCTTGTCATGACTCGGGCTGGGGGTTCGAATTAATGAGGCGGGAACAGACGGTCGGATGGTAGATTAATTTTTTTTTTCTAATTCTATCTCCAATATACTGAAAGATCCACTAAACATTAAAAATATAAACTGATAAAAAATTAACTTAAATACCTTTCTTCCAATGCATTATGTCTACAATATACATTTCCCCTTTTCATTTTTTGTTTATTAGGTTACACCTGAAAAAAATGTTAGAGCAACAAAAGTAAGCCACAGTAGCGAGTAACAAATGTTTTTAAACTACATTTACTCACTGTAGTAGAAGCAATATGCATAATCTCTTTTTATTACATAACTTAAAATTTTCATTTCATATAATCATATCATTTATTTCATCATATGCTTAAATGCATAATTTTATGCAGAATTAAAAAATGCATGTCATATTATATTCAATTTGCATTCGTCATATATGTATTTATATCATTCTCATTTTCATAAACAGTACAACTTTCACAGGTGCCATCTTAAATTTTAGTACCTATAATAGTACTCATTTTTCCTTTACTATTTCCTTTTCCTTCACCATTAATGTGCACGAGTACATTGCATCCCCAGTCAGTATCATAAGGGAGTAAACTCCAATTCAACATATACATGCAATCACACATATCTTGTCATCTCATTATTAAATACTTTTCTAAGACTTTTAAGAATAATTTTTGTTAAGAAATTTTCCTAGAAATCAAAAATTTGTAAAACCCTAACTTTTGGAAGCTCACTAAAATTTGGAGAAACTTTCAGTTTTAGGTTTAGAATCATTCCTCCTACAATTCCTAATAATCCCCTTGAAAAATTCTAGGTTTTGGGAAAACCCTAGAAATTTTTCTTAAAGAAATCTAAAAGAAAAACATGATTTCTAGATTTAAGAACTTACCATTTCTCTTCCTCAAGCCTCCCTTTTGATTTCCTCAAGAAAAATCGCCGGAAAATGTTGCCGGAACACATTCGTCGTTGCCCCCTTCTCTCTCACGTTTGACCGAAAGAAAATGGCGTGGAATAAAAAGGGAATGAATGGTTCGGTCCCTTTAGTTCATTTAGGCGATGGGGAGAAAGCCAAATGTCCAATCTACCTTTGCATGAATTAGTTTCCTTAAAGACCTTAAGGGCTATTAAGTAATTTTTACATTAATAAACTTTGGTTATTTTTATCTCTCAAACCGTATGAAATTTAACATAAGTTCTTTATATCAAAATGATCGAAATTAAATTTATAATTTTATAAAATTAATTTCATCGAAATCCAAAATCTTTGAAAATTTGACTATTTTTCGTCGCAGTGCGTCGCAAGGAGACGTTACACAACTATTAAGTATTTTTTGAGTTTTACAATTCTACCCTCCTAATAAAAATTTCATCATCAAAATTTACTTGACTTCTAAGTATATAAGAAAACATCTTCATCTAGTTACATATGCAAACAACGTCTTGAAGTTTTCTCCAATATAAACTTCAACATTGGATACATAACTGAATTAAACTAAACACCTGAGATTGCATAACAAGATAACCTGATAAACCCAAAACATATGATATAACATAACAAGGACTACTCATTCAACTTTATTAACATATGCAGACTTATTAGGCTCTTGTTGAGTCAAAGTATAAACTCACGGTCGAACATTCTGCTTGGATTGATTTTGTGTTGAAGCTACAACTAATGGTTATATCATCTTTGGTTTGCCAAAATTTCTCCGTGAAGGTGCTTCACTTGATTTCATTTCTCCTAAAGTCTTCTGAACCAATGCAGAACAATATTTTGCTGTGTCCAGGATGACGACACCAATAGAAAGTGTTGGAACTGATTAGACATTCACTCTTATACAATCTGCCAGACTTAGCACAAGCTTCAATAACTTTACTAATAGTTGCACCACTAACTCCACTAGAACTAAACTTAGGTTTCTTCTCATTTGCCTTCTCATTATATAAACCAATGATGACAACCACTTCATCATAAACTGAAGATGAGGAATCTAATAATGCATTGGCTGAGTATTTGGTCTATATCAAAACAATGAGGAATTATATGACTATTTTGAATGCATCGTTTCGATTCACTTGTAAGCGAAAGCAGGGAATCTGTAGTAAAAAACTACAAACGACAGGTGGGCCGAAGTGATAAACTTACAGCGCCATGCCACCAGATTCGCAACACTCATACAACTGGATAGAGGGTGTTTGAAGATTTCTAAATAAATTTGGCGCATTTATCAGCAGTGCTTATTTGCATAGTTGATAATCACAAAACACCCCTTTACACGGCGTGTAAATATTTTGATGTGCCCTCATACACGCATTTGCATAATAATCCATTCATAGCATGTCATTTGACATTGTAATCATATCTCAAAATATACACTTTGCATACATTTGCAGGATGCTGAGGAGTTCATTCTAACATGTCGCCTCGACATTGCTATTGCATTCCAAAATAATCTCCAGCATGTATTTGTAGGATGCCGAGGATTTTATTCTAACATGTCGCCTCAACATTGCTTTTGCATTCCAAGAGTCTCTGGCATGTATCTGTAGGATGTCAAGGATTTTATTCTAGCGTGTCATTCTGACATTGCTATTGCTTTCGAAAAATGACCTATAACATGCATTTGTAGGATGCCCAAGATTTCATTTAAGCATGTCGCTTGACATTGCCATTACATTTTAAATAACCTCCAGAGTATCGAGAATTTCATTCAAACATGTGCAAAATGAATCATACATGCATACATATAACTACTATGCAAATACATCATGCTGAATGCATTCTATAGGCGTGTATGTGGTCTTTGAATGTACATATTTTAAAAGACAGTTGGCTTTCCCCCACTCTCGAGGGTACTTATAAGTAACCCTGCATCGTCGTAGGCATCGCATTGGGTTCACATCCCACTACGCAATAAAGCCGTGTATAGACCATTTTTCGGTGTGCCGCGAACTCCAAAATGGGCATTTTAGGTGATTACCTGCCTCATCTTAGGTGTCGCACCGGGGTCCCATCCCACCAAACGCAATAAAGGTGTGTATGGGTGATTTTTCGGTGCGCCGCGAACTTCGAGAGCGAGAATCTGAGTTTTGAAAAATGTATACCTTCACAGGGTTGTCGGTGGTGTGACACGCAGATCGAGGTGAGAGGAGTATTTATATTTCCTTTTCCCTTTTTAATTATAATTAATTATTAATAATAACAGTTAATTATGTTTATTAATAATCAATTACAATTTAAAAATAATTGATTATAATTAATAATTAATCATAATTAATTATAGTTAATATTAAACATATTTATAATAAAAAAGGGGAGGTCGAAGGAGGATCGACATAGTTGTAGATGGGATGTTTGTTGGTTTCGGCTGCTGGAGGTAGAGGAGGAAGCTCGACGGGATGTGGAGGTCGCAGGAGTTGGGTAAGGCGTAGAGGTCGGAAGGCAAGGTGAGGTTATACTTCCTCACTCTCTCTATCTCTCTCTGTATCGGAAGAAATCAGGAGGCCTGCAGCTGGTTCGGCATCGACTTGGGACAGGGATGGAGTCGGCGGGGTGCTTGCGGTTTGCGAACAGGAGCAGAGTGGTTTGGTCATGTGTGGAGATCGTGGGTTTGAGAGGAAGCAAATGAAGATCTCTTCGTCTCCTATTTAAAGACAAGGCGCAGCATCGTATTGAACAACGGTCGCAGGATTTGAGCAGATCTTGCGGAGAAGTGACTGGAGCGGCGCCGAATCAAGTACGAGCAACTGTAGCAAGCAGCGAAGGTAATTTTCTTCTTAATATTTTTTTTTTTGTATAACATAGGTCAACAAATGCTCCCCCAATAAATGTGGTACGCGTCTAAAGCGAACCACGTTTGTTGTATGTTGATCGACTCTTTGGATTTCTAGATATTTGTTCTGGATGTCACATTGATGATTTTCATTTAGCGGATCTCCAAAAGCTTTTTTGGATATCACGCCAAGATTTTCATAATATAGATCTCCAAGAGTCTTTCTTTGTGCATTCGTAGACCTTGTAGATGCACTTGTAGTCATTGATGTGATTAACATGTTGGCTTTTATGCAGTAAAGATCCATGGGATAGTGATAGAGTATTTCATACTCAGATTTCTAGAGTATCACTTTGTAGGTTGATAGTAATATATAGCATCACCCCTTTTTTGTTCTTCTTTTGCCACTACTGTCACATTAGTTTCTAGCATATTTGTAACTACTCACCATCTTTCTATGTTGCAATTATGTAAAGATGTAATATTTCTATTGTAAGTTGTTGATATTGTTCGAGATTTATCTGAATTTTACAGATTCATTAGCTGGTGGGATTTTACTGTCTCTTGTACTGATTGTATCTTGCTCAAATTATACTTTTTACTGATGACACATTTGGTTTACAGAGGATCTTCCATTCTTTCCTCCTTTAGTTGTATTTTGGCAAGAAATTTTAAATATTTATTTGGGGATCTAGGCACGCGGCGTGGTGTCGACCCAAATAAATAAATATTCCCCCAGCCTTTAATCACACTTGTAGATGTCATTCAGGGCGTTTCTTTTTGTAGTTTTAGTTTGGGTTATGAGATTTTGTTTTCTTTTGCCCTGTGTTTTATGCTGTGGATATGAACGGGGAATTATCTGATTTGTCTTTGACTTGTTAGCTGATTTTTGTACATTTGGCCCTTTGCTTCTAGCTTTGGCGGGCTTGATGGAGTAAATGTCAGAGACAAATCTTTTAGATTTATATTAGGTTAGTGGCGAGAAGTCATCGGTCCAAAGCTTTGTGCATAATAGACTTGTTGATGACGAGATTCCCTTAGTTCAGCTTTAAGCTTTTCATGAACTTTGGGATAATATCTTCGGTCTTTTGCTTTGTGCTTTAGCGGTCTCGTTGAAGAAAAATTCCTTCGATTCTCGCTTGATGCTTTGTGGACTTGTTGAAGGATTTGTAGGTTTCAGATTCGGTTGATAGTACAAAATTTGGGTAGTACATTGATCATTAACCACTTGAGAAGACTTTAATCTGAACCACTTGAGTTCATCAGATTGGGCGAGCTGGAATTTGACAGCTCTTTGTCCTCTATTTATTGAAACGAGGGTTCATCTACTACGATCTTTCTTATGGTGTGTTAAGTAGATAAGCTGCCAGTGATCCGATCATATTTGAGTGTGTTGGATCCGACCTTTTATACCCATTCGAGCTTTAGACTTGAGTTATGGCAAATGCGTTTCCCAATACTAAATCTAATGAAGTTTGTAGATTTGGAGTTTTCTTTTGTGGTTGAAGATTTTGAGCTTACGTACATTCGGTAGTTGCTCGCTACTCTTCCTTTCCATTGGAATTTTGATTCTCTAGTTAATTAGGAGAATTTGATAGACTATGATCACTTGAACTTATCGAGTCAAATTAACCTTTGTACTTCCTACAGTCCCTCCTAACGGATTAACGAAGTTGGGGTTCTGCTACTATGACCTTTCTTTTGGCGTGTTGAGTAGATAGAGCTGCCAGCGATTTAGTCATATTTGGGCGTATTGGATCCGGCTTTTTACACTCATTCGAACATTAAGCTTTAGGCTGTTGAAAGACTTCAAGCTATTATGGCTTGACTTGTTAGTGTGTAGTCACAAAAATTTTTTTCTTGACTTTCAAACCTTGGTACATTGGGGAAGGTGGTGTTCCGAACTTTCGAAAGATCACCTGCATTTACTTTGAAAATATTCATTATATTCTTCATCATAAAAGAATATTTGTATTGATAATTTTAAATATTTATTCGGGAATATCGGTATACAGCGTCATGTCGATTCGAATTAATATTTAAAATGCCCCGTCTCACATAGACATTTTAGGATAGAATAAATTTGAGATTTTAAATATTTATTTGGAGATCTCGACGCATAGCATGATGTTGACCCAAATAAATATTTAAAATGTCCCATGTCTCGCAGGAAAATTTTAGACAGGTTTTGTATTTTGAGATTTTAAATATTTATTTTGGGATTTCAGCACGAGGAGCGATGTTGACCTGAATAAATATTTAAAATGTCCCTAGTCTTCTGGGGGATTTTGAAATGCATTCTTGGTACATAAGTGGATTTCAAAATATAAAATGCATATGTTATAACAAATATGTATAAAATACATAACACATTGAATATAATATTTTCTTGGGCAATTTTATTCGTGATACTTCTTTAGGTGTTTTCCATTGATTGGCTGCATAGGTCTCTGACCTTTCAGATCGATTAATTGATAAGCTTCTCCTTGAAATACCTTCTCGATAACAAAGGGACCTCTTAGTTGAATACAAATTTGTCACCAATTCTTTGGTGTGGGATGATTGGCCTTTTCAGTACCAGGATTAATTCTCCTTCCTGAAATGCACGAGGACGCACCATCTAATCAAATGATTTCGCCATTCTTGCTCGGTAAATTTCCAGGTTTTGTTGAGCTTGCAGTCTAACTTCATCAAGTGCGTCAAGCTCTTCCATTCTTAGGTGAGCATTTTGCTCTTGAGTGAGATAGTTCTGGATCGCTACCCGATGTGATGGTAGTTCAATCTTGAGTGGTAATACGGCTTCAACTTCGAACACCAGTGAATGAGTGGCTTTGGATGCGTCTTGTAGGTTGTACGGTATGTCCATAGCGCTTCTACCATTGTCGTATTCCACTCTGTTTAAGTCTTGATGAGGATCTTCTTCAGTAATTTCACTAACGTCTTCTTGAAGGTCTCCGTCAAGCCATTTACTTTTGGGTTGTATATGAATGAATATCACTAATCGATTTTATGCCGATTAATGAACTTGTAAATTTTTGTACTTTTAAAAGTCGTATCGTTATTCGAGATTATGCGGCGTGACAAACCAAATATGTAGACAACGTTATTGGTAAAGAAATTGATCACATGCTCAGATGTGACTTCTTTGAATGGAGCCGCGTCTGCCCACTTCGAGAAGTATTATGTTGCTACCAGAATAAAGCGGTGTCCCGCTGAAAATGACGGATCTATCAGCCCGATTATATATGTACCCCAACCATTTAAATGGTCAGGATGTTAATGTTGGGTGCAGTGGATTTGGAGGCTAATGTATAACATCACTGTGGATCTGACACTCATGACACCTCTTGGCATGGTCAATATAATTTCTTACCATTTTTGGCCAATAATAACACATTCTTTTGATTTTAGCAGCCATCTTGGGACCTGACTGATATGCTCCACAAAGTCCTTTATGGACTTCTATCACTACCCTATTAGCTTCCTTGGTCCCTAGGCATCGTAGCCACATTTGATCGAAACCTCGACGATACAACATGTCATTAACAAAAGCGTATCGTAATGCCCTTTTTCGAATTTGTGTGGATAGAGATTTATCTGTTGGGAGTTTACTTTTTTTGAAATATTCGATGAAGGATTTCCTCCAATCATCTTCTTCCTCAATGTCTAAGCATTATAGCCATGACTCTAAGCATCTGTTGGTTTTATGTCTCTTTACTACATGGCATTATTCTGGTTGATTTTCAAGAGCTACTTGTTGGGGAGGCTGAGGATTAATCGTTGTTTTATCCTGTTGGCTTGAATCTAGTATTTCATTTGCATGCGGGAAATACAAGATTGCCAGCTCTAAGACCCGACGGTCGTGAATCATGATTGGTATAGGCATCTCCTCGTCGGTGTTCGCCCCTTCGTTGGCTAATTTGGCCAGACAATCTACCTTGGCATTCTGGCCTCAAGGAACTCGGTTGTTCTAACATTTGACACTTGTTTCAGAAGCTCGAGAGCTCATCGGTGGTAATGAGCCAATTCAAATTTGTCAACCTTGTAAATGCCGAGGACCTGATTTATCACAAGTTGAGAATTGTCAAAGATTTGAAGATTTTGGATTCTAACATCGATCACAATCTCCAGTCCCACTATTAGAGCTTCGTATTTAGCTCATTGTTGGTCCGATGTTTAGTCAAACTGAATGAAAACTTCATTATGCCTTCCTCAGGTACTACGAAAATGAGACCGATGTTGGCTCGAGCCCTTGCAAGATTTGGAGGTCGAGTAGGTTTAATCGATGATGCCCCATCGAAATACAGCTCCTAAAATGGTAGTTTTCATATTCCTCAACATACATGATTTGTTCATCAGACAAATCATCATTGAGTCGGGAATCTGCCGGGAAAGGATGCGCGGTGAGAAAATCTTGCAAGGCTTTCCCTTTCACTGCCTTTTGTGGTATATACGTGATATCAAACTGTAGTAGTATCACTATTCATCTGGTTAAATGATTTGTCAATGCTGACCTTATCACCAAGAACTTCAGCGGATCAATCTTTGATATCAACGTAACCCTGTGAAAAGCATGTAATGGCAGAGTTTCTGAATTGCAAAAATCAACGCCAAATAATGCTTTTCAATTGGGGAATACCGCACTTCTGCTCCGATCAATCTCTAACTAATGTAGTAAAGTGCATTTTCTCCCTTCTTTATTGTGTTGGGCCAAAACGTTCTGAGGGACTCTTCTAGTGATGCCTTGTATATTATAAAAAACTTCTCTTGAATTGACGCTGTGAGAATGGGAAGATTTAGCAAACATCTTTTGATAATGTCAAATGCTTCCTGACACTCTTCATCCCACTTGAAACAGACATCTTTCTTCTTTAATTTGGAGAAGGGCTGGCACCTACCCGACATATTTTATATGAATCGCCGAATGAAAGCCAGTTGCCCCTGCAAAGAGTAAAGTTGACAGAGATTTATGGGAGGCGGCATCTCCATAATTGCTTTGATCTTATTAGGGTTGATCTCGATTCCTCGATGGCGAACGACATACCCCATAAATTTTTCTGAGGATGCCTAAAATGCACACTTGAGGGAGTTCATTTTCAAATCATACTTCCTGATTCTTTCAAATACGATTCTCAGATCACTTAGGTCTTTTCGATCCATGCTCTTAATGATCAGGTCGTTTACATAACACTTGACCTTCTGATGTATTAATTCATCAAAGATACAAGTCATTGCCCGCTAGTCGGTGACACCAGCATTCTTCAGGCCAAAGAGCATGACTGTATAGCAGAAAATGTCGATGGACATCCTAAACGATGTATGCTTTTCATCCTCACGCGCCATCTTGATTTGATTGTATTCTGACGATCCGTTCATAAAGGAGAACATGTCGTAGTTGGACATGTTATCTACTACTAGTTCTGATACAAGGAGCGGAAAATCATCTTTTTGGTACTCCTTGTTGAGATCCCGAAAATTGATACATATACGAATCTGACCGTTCTTCTTCTTCACCGGGACAATATTGGTAATCCAGTCTGCATATTTTTCTTCATGGATAAAGCCTGCTTTTATGAGCTTCTTGGTTTTGAAAATTACCTGTTTTTCAATCTCTAATCTCATTCTCCTTGGAGCTTTGCTTGATGGGTGTTATATCTGATTTGATGGCTAATCTATGAACCGCTACATCAGTGGATAAGTAAGGCATTTCAGCATATATCCAGACAAAGCAGTTCCTAAATTCACAGAGAAGTTCTTTTATTCTTTTATTTATTCCTTGGATAGGAGAGAACTAATAAAGGTTGGGCGATGGTCTTCCTCAGTTCCCAAGTTGACTTCTTTTAACTCATCCATAGTACTAGCCTGTCCACTATCTTCAAGCTCTTCTGATGCATTCTTGGCCTCTACGGGTTGATCATCATAATTGTTAGCTTCGTATGTTTCCTCATTGTCGTTATTCTCGGTTCTTATTCCCCCATATGTGATTGCTCAGCAAGTCTCTTTTCGAATGAATTTTACTTGATGAATCCTATACCTTTATACAAGACAATATCTTTCTATCGTAATGGATGCAGATTCCTTCTATACCAGAGGCCCAAGCTTGTACGAAGATGTCATTTGGTGGTAGGAATATTGATTTGTTTTCGTAGCATTCTTTGAATACTTTTTGGTATTAAACCTAAGTAGCCTTGTAGGTAGTAACTCTTCAGAATCGAAGAGCAATTATTATTCTCTTCTTTACGCATTCTCGCAGAATATAATATGTTCTCTGACGCAGTCCCCGTTTTAAGAGGCGGAAGATAACAGGTTGTGAGTTCTTCAACCTTATGCATCTCGTGCGGAATGAGTTTCTTGAAGTGTTGTAGGGGGATACGTGTGACTACGAGTATACTATCTAAGATCGATAGGCTGCTTATTCTTCTGGAGAATACATCCTACATCATGTTCATGTAGATAGAGTCATAATCATAATCATCGTTTAAATATTTAACCTCCCTACTCCATTCATCCGTAAACTGACATATTCTTTGGGATTTGATAGGAGTGACAACATCTTCATCTGTGTCACTCCCTAGATGAGGTACGTGTTTCTTTTCTTTGGGAATGTCGGTGCTTTTGGAAGAGTCAGCATTGCCTTGTTTC
The DNA here is from genome assembly GCF_001605985.2 of Dendrobium catenatum. Lineage (NCBI taxonomy): Eukaryota > Viridiplantae > Streptophyta > Magnoliopsida > Asparagales > Orchidaceae > Dendrobium > Dendrobium catenatum. The sequence continues at coordinate 230,052 of NW_021320098.1, forward strand.
TCCCCACATGCTTCTTCTCACATTCATGTCCGCGCTGTTTTGCAGCCTTTGAATTTGTTGTCTTAGCCTCCATGGAGCTCGACGGCTTTAACTTCTTTGGCATGAAGTATTTGACATCTTCATATATTATTACTTCATGTACTGTAAAGGGCTGGATGTCGCCATATATTTTGAATTTTTCTCCACACCTGAGATACTTCATACATTGATATAGTGTCGACGAGACAACGCTATATTCATGCAACCAGGAGCGACCTTGTAGCGCCTTGAATGAAGTGTTCTCATTAATTACATGGAATTTGACTTAAGTTCTCCAAATACAAGAGGGAACATGAATGATCCAAGGATCTTTTGCTCTTTCTCATTGAAACCATGCACCATCATCTTATCTGACCCGAGGTGTTCCACATCAAGGTATAGTGATCTCAATGCTTTAAGACTCATGAGATTTATGGATGATCCAGAATCGATTAAGATCTGACTTATTTTCATCTTATCACTCTCTACAGTAACATAGAGAGGATGGTTATGGTTTGTAGTCTTGAGCATCATGTCCTCTTCGGAGAAGGTGATAAACGGCTCATTACGAGCGTGTAGGACCTCAGTCATATTACGTTCAGCAAAATATGCATCGTATCTTTCAGGATCTTTGAGAGCCTGAATCAAAGTCTTCCGATGGTCTTTAGACATTACCAGAGTATCTTATATGCTGAGTTGTGTTGGGATTTTTCTTATATGAGATAAAATATTATTATTTATTCCCTTGGTTGAAGTATCCTTTTTCTTAGGATCTTCAGGGATTATATCATCGTTGATGACTATCTCTTTCCTCATGTCTTTGTTGGAGATCTTTTTTTTAGTGGAGGCGACAATATCTTGCTGCTCCGCAACTAAACTTGAGCGATCTCCTCTGGCTCAGTCTCGTTTGATGGTGCATTTTCTTCAGAGTCGGACATTATTGCTTCTAGGGATTCATCTATTGATTCAGAGTCACCACCCAGGTTTACATGTCCCATCTGTGACGCTATGTTAGGGTCTGATTCATCTTCCTTTGGAAAATACAAGTCTTCTTCCGAGGTATAGTCCATTAATATCACCATCAGACAGAATTCACAAGCAACTTGCTCAGCATATCTTTCTTTGTAATTAAAAATAATTAATTTTAATTAAAAAAAGTTATGTATAATTTGAGTTAATGATGTCCAAAAATAGGATATGAGTAGGACTTATGTAGGGTTAAAGCATGATTAAGACAGAATTTATGCAGGGTTTATTCTAAATCCGGTTTAAATCTCACATCTCCCTTTCCTCTCTTTAGTTCGACAGTTTTACGGGATTAGGCTGAAGGTGCACGCGAACAGTAGAAAGTTACCTTCACGCAAGCGAGCTGCCGTTCCTACTCCCGATTATTTGTAACTTTCGCCCTGAAAGGAAGAGGGAATGTCGTGGAAGGAGGAGATCGGATAGGGTAGGTCGGAGGAGGATCGACATAGTGGTAGATGGGATGTTTGTGGGTTTCGGCTGCTGGAGGTAGAGGAGGAAGCTCGGCAGGATGTGGAGGTCGTAGGCATCGGGTAAGGTGTCGAGGTTGGAAGGTATGGTGAGGTTATACTTCTTAATTATCTTTCTTTGTCTCTATCTCTATCTATTTTTCTTTGGATCAGAAGGAATCGGGAGGCCTACGGCTGGTTCGGCATTGACCTGGGGCAAGGATGGAGTCGTTTGGGGGTTTGCGATTTGCGAACAGGAGTAGGGTGGTTCGGTCATGTGTGGAGCTCGTGGGTTGGAAGATCTCTTTGTTTCCTATTTAATGAAGAGTCGCAGCGTCTTATTGAACAATGGCCGCAGGATTTGAGCAGATCTTGCGGAGAAGCGACTAGATCGACATCGAATCAAGTACGAGCAACTGTAGCAAGCAGCGGAGGTAATTTTCTTCTTAATCTTTTTTTTTTTTATAACAGAGGTCAACCGGAATTTTGGAGATCTTCAAGCTAATCAAAATGCAAGGTGTGTGAAGGGCATTTAACAAATGAAATAATTGCTTTACAACACTAGCAATCAACATCAATATACAAACAAGCACATTGATTTGCATGCAAGCAAAGATAAAAGATCTACAATACATACAATCTCTCTATAAATACAGATGTATGTACATTATGCCACTTATGGGTAGATGCAGAAAGACCTTCAGTAAATGCAATATTTTGTAGTCAATTTCAGTCTGCGAATGAATACATCTACCTGCAGCAGTAGAGGATGTATTGTAAGGACCAAAATTACAGCGAATTGTATAAAGAATGCAGCGAATGCAAGTTCATATCTGTATCAAACGGGCAAATAATCGTAGTATAATGCCATGCCACCAGGTCCGCAACATCTTTACAAGTGGACAAAAGGTGTGTACGAGCATCCTAATAGAACACTGCATTTAAATGGCAGTCACCCGCACAATTGATATAGATAGGAATCGACATAGTTCGAACTATCAAACAAATATACAGTCAGGGTGTCGATCGAAATATCTGTTTTATACGTTCATATAAGACCTTCAAGGCTCATGAACAAAGAAATTGATCAACAAAGGCATAAAGCCTACGAAATCCGATCCTTTATTGGCCAGTAGACATAGTCGACAAGGTTCAATCTACAAATGGAAATGACCTCAAAGGCACCCCAATGATATCCGTATTGAATGCAGATCTCTGCCGGAGGGGTTAATTTCAAATATTTCAAAATGCCCTCAAATTTTTATAAAATTCAAATATCTTCAAATAACCCAATAACACCCCGATGATGGCCGTGTTGAATGCATATCTCAACCGGAGGGGTTAATTTAAAAATGCCACCCAAATGCCTAAAATTCAAGAAATTCAAAAAATCATCCAAATCCAAAATGTTTAAAATTGAAATAATCCATCAAATATACACTTAAAGAAAAATACATCCATCCTACACAATAGTTTGCAGGGTGGACAAATTAAAATTTACTTCAGCTCATACAGAGTTAATGCCTAGTCGAAAATATCACTAGGATCCTTTCTCAAATAATCTCCTGCTGGTAAGGGTAGTTTCGCCACCAAATGGAACTGTAGGATAAACAGTTATAACCCGGGGCCCTCTGAACCGAGTTGTTTTGCCACCAAATTGCACCACAAAATAACGGTTATGGCCAAAACCAATATGTTCTTTAATGGCATTAAATCCTTGAGATATAAATCAATAGGATATAATGGATAAGGCAAAAAATCCTCTGTTAGCTAAGGTGGATTCAAATTTGTTCTCTTAGACAAACATTCAACCCAGGTCTATAAAGTCTCCTTGGACGAAGCAACCCATAGCTGCCGACAAGGATCCTTCTGTCAGGTTGGGTCAACTACCTCCTCTGACTAAGTAGACTAGGGATTACGATTGCTCGGGACGACGGAACCATGGGATCTTGATCGGGTCCATCATCCATTCCCCCACCATCCGCTTTAAGTGTAAGATGGTGAAATTTCTATTTTAAATATCAAATCCCCAAATTCTCTTGTCCATGCTGCTACTATATGTCGGATACCACGTACCCATGGATACGATGTATTCATTAATGACTAGCCTTAATTGAAAGTTCTCTCTTGTGATTGGGAGGGTAATTAACTATAGGGGCTTGCGCCTATAGGAAACTAGAACTCAAATCATAAAGTCCTCGCAAAATGAGGGCGAAATCTCTGAGTAGTGTCTTATCTACAATTCCATTTGCCTTCCAAAATTTATCCTCTGGAACTTAATTCTGTTAAAACTCCCCCAAAGAAAAAAAGCAGCGGGGGAGGCCGAAGCCAAATTTTCGGAGCTCACACCAACAACGAATCTAATCCTCTGTCAACTAATGAGACTAAGTTGACAAGGTTCAACTAATAAAATAAAATTGCCCATATACCCTAATGATAGTCGTATTGAAAGTTAATCTCAACCGGAGGAAATCACAAATGTTAAAATACCTCCCAAATTCCCATGAAGTACATACAAAACTATCAATATTTAAAAAAAATTTTCAACCATCAAATACTTAAAGCAAAGCCCATCCAACCTCCTCAACAGTTTGTAGATGTGGAAAAATTTAAATATCATTTTAGCTCACAAAGAACTAATGTCTGATTAACAATATTTCTATGATTCATTCTCAAACAGTCTCTTTCCAGCAAGAATGTGGCATGTGTCCTCTAACCGATGATTTTGCCAGCAAATGACACCACATGAAAATAGTTATGCCTGGGACCTTCTGAATTGGGTGGTTTGTTATCAAATGACACCATTAAATTATGGTCATGGTCAGAGCTCATAAGCTCCCCAATGGCACTGAATCCTTAAGATATGAATCAATATATATGATTGATAGGATACAAAGCCTTTTATTAGCTAAAGTGGATTCAAATTTGTCCCCTTAGGCAAATATTCATCCCAGGTCTACAATGCACCCTTGGACGATCCAACCCATGGCTACCAACAAGGATCCTTCTATTAGGTTGGATCGACTACCTCCTCTGACTAAGTAAACTAGGGATGCATCTCTATGTATATAATCCGGGACAATGGAATCATGGGATCTTGATCAGGCTGATCATCCATTCCCTCACCATCTATTTTAAGTGCAAGATGGTGACATTTTTTATTTTAAATATTAAATTTTCATAACCTAGACCCATGCTGCTACTATATGCTAGATATATATCTCTACGTATATGATTGATGACTAACCTTAATTGAAAGTTCTCTCTCGTTATCGGGAGGGGTAATTAACTATATGGGCTTGTACATATAGGAAACCAAAACTCATATCATAAAGTCCTCGCAAATGAGGGCAAAATCTAGGTAGTGTCTTATCTACAAATCTAATATGCCTTCTGAAAATTTACCCTACAATCTAATCCGTTAAAAATCCCCCAAAAGACGGGAGGCCGAGGCCCGAATTTTCGGATCCACAATAAAGCACACAACATAGATGTCACGACCCGGCCCGGATGCTCGCTCTAACGAGGCGGGTACGAAAGTCGGACGATAAAATTTCTTAAACAATACTACTTCATTTGTACTAAAGAGCCACTAAACACAAGAGAAAAATTACCTGTTGTCATTTGCACGTCGCCTTCTGTAAACATGTTCTTCTCTTTCAGCCATTACTTCTTTAGGAACTTACCTGAAACATTTAAACTCGTGGGTTGAGTTTACTAAGTAAACTCAGTGGGATTTATATAAATTAATCATTATAATTAATTAATTAATTAAGATGTCTTCCATCCTTTCTTAACCTTATTTCTTTTCTTTCATTTCATTAACTTATACTTCTTTGGATATTTTCATTTATATCATTTTGGAATAATTGTTATCTTTAATTTTTCATCTACATTTCCTTTTCCCATTTGATCCACCAGATCCGCAACATCTTTACAAGTGGACAAAAGGTGTGTACGAGCATGCTAATAGAACACTGCATTTAAATGGAAGTTACCCGCACAATTGATATAAATAGGAGTCGACACAGTTCGAACTATCAAACAAATATACAGTCAGGGTGTTGACCGGAATATTTGTTTTATACGTTCATATAAGACCTTCAAGGCTCGTGAACAAAGAAATTGATCAACAAAGACATAAAACCTACGAAATCCAATCCTTTGTTGGCTAGTAGACAGAGTCGACAAGGTTCAATATACAAATGGAAATAACCTCAAAGGCACCCAAATGATAGCCGTATTGAATGCAGATCTTTGCCGGAGGGGTTAATTTCAAATATTTCAAAATGCCCTCAAAATTTTTTAAAATTCAAATTTCTTCAAATAACCTAATAACACCCCGATGATGGCTGTGTTGAATGCATATCTCAATCGGGGGGTTAATTCCAAATAATTAAAAATGCCACCCAAATGCCTAAAATCCAAGAAATTCAAAAAATCATCCAAATCCAAAATGTTTAAAATTGAAATAATCCATCAAATATACACTTAAAGAAAAATACATCCATCCTCTGCATTAGTTTGCGGGGTGGACAAATTAAAATTTACTTTAGCTCATACAGAGCTAATGCCTGGTCGAAAATATCACTAGGATCTTTTCTCAAATAATCTTCTGCTAGTAAGGGTAGTTTTGCCACCAAATGGAACTGTAGGATAAACAGTTATAACCCGGGGCCCTCTGAACCAAGTTGTTTTGCCACCAAATGGCACCACAAAATAATGGTTATGGCCAAAACCAATATGTTCTTTAATGGCATCAAATCCTTGAGATATGAATCAATAGGATATAATCGATAGGGCAGTAAATCCTCTGTTAGCTAAGGTGGATTCAAATTTGTCCTCTTAGACAAACATTCAACCCAGGTCTACAAAGTCCCCTTGGACGAAGCAACCCATAGCTGCCGACAAGGATCCTTCTATCAGGTTGGGTCAACTACCTCCTCTGACTAAGTAGACTAGGGATTACGATGGCCCGGGACGACGGAACCATGGGATCTTGATCGAGTCCATCATCCATTCCCCCACCATCCACTTTAAGTGTAAGATGGTGAAATTTCTATTTTAAATTTCAAATCCCCAAATTCTCTTATCCATGCTGCTACTATATGTTGGGTACCACGTACCCATGGATACAATGTATTCATTAATGACTAGCTTTAATTAACTATAGGGGTTTGCGCCTATAGGAAACTAGAACTCAAATTATAAAGTCCTCACAAAATGAGGGCGAAATCTCTGAGTAGTGTCTTATCTACAATTCCATTTGCCTTCCAAAATTTACCCTGGAACTTAATTCTGTTAAAACTCCCCCGAAGAAAAAAATCTGCGGGGGAGGCCGAAGCCAAATTTTCGGAGCCCATACCAACAATGCATCTAATCCTCTGTCAACTAATGAGACTAAGTTAACAAGGTTCAACTAATAAAATAAAATTGCCCATATACCCTGATGATAGTCGTATTGAAAGTTAATCTCAACCGGAGGAAATCACAAATGTTAAAATACCTCCCAAATTCCCATTAAGTACATACAAAACTATCAATATTTAAAAAATAAAATTCAACCATCAAATACTTAAAGCAAAGCCCATTCAACCTCCTCAACAGTTTGTAGATATGGAAAAATTTAAATATCATTTTAGATCACAAAGAGCTAATGTCTGATTAAGAATATTTCTATCATTCATTCTCAAACAGTCTCTTTCCAGCAAGAATGTGGCATGTGTCCTCTAACCGATGATTTTGCCAGCAAATGACACCACAGGAAAATAGTTATGCCTAGGGCCTTCTGAATTGGGTGGTTTGTTATCAAATGACACCATTAAATTATGGTTATGGTCAGAGCCCATAAGCTCCCCAATGGCACTGAATCCTTGAGATATGAATCAATAGATATGATTGATAGGATACAAAGCCCTTTATTAGCTAAAGTGGATTCAAATTTGTCCCCTTAGGCAAATATTCATCCCAGGTCTACAAGGTACCCTTGGACGATGCAACCCATGGTTACCGACAAGGATCCTTTTATTAGGTTGGATCGACTACCTCCTCTGACTAAGTAAACTAGGGATGCATCTCTATGTATATGATCCGAGACAACGAAATCATGGGATCTTGATAAGTCTCATCATCCATTCCCTCACCATTTATTTTAAGTGCAAGATGGTGACATTTTTTATTTTAAATATTAAATTTTCAAAACCTAGACCCATGCTGCTACTATATGCTAGATATATATCTCTACGTATATGATTGATGACTAACCTTAATCGAAAGTTCTCTCTCGTTATCGGGAGGGGTAATTAACTATATGGGCTTGTACGTATAGGAAACCAAATATCATAAAGTCCTCGCAAATGAGGGAAAAATCTAGGTAGTGTCTTATCTACAAATCTAATATGCCTTCTGAAAATTTACCCTACAATCTAATCTGTTAAAAATCCCCCAAAAGAGGGGAGGCCGGGGCCCGAATTTTCGGATCCACAATAAAGCACACAACATAGAATCGGTGAAGTTTCGCTGAAAATTTATTTAAAGCCCAAGGCTTAACTAAAGAGAACTTTATGATTGGTAGGTATATTAAAGCCCTATGCATTGGACCAATGACTCTTCACATTAACCTAATACAAGCTCCAAGGGATAGGTCACCGGAGTGCATCTTTCATCAGGTCCTCAAAGAAAAAGCAAAAGACTAAATGCATGCTTATTTTCCTATGAAGTCGTCGGAGATAAATCCAGCATAGTACAAAGCATAGGACAAGGATTTTTAAATCTCAAAGCACTAAAATAATGTATTCTTTATGTCTATCAAAGCAGAAATATGAGATAGATGATAACTCATTTCTCTTAATAAAGCACAGCCTAGGACATGAGTAAATTTAAATTTTGAAATCATTAAAAAAAGAAACCATCATCATCAAGTATGAAGCTGATAGGAAATACTTGTATTTCTCGTCATGTATTTCTCGTCACATCTGAAGCACAACCCTCTTGCTCTCTTATCCTGCATCTCCTTTTCTATAAACTTTTTGAACTATCCCCCATTTCCCCCTCCAGTCTTCTCCTTGGGTGCTTCCTTCTGTCCCCCTGGTGCTCCCCCTTTGGATGGTAAGAAGGTGGTAGTCATTTTGTATGATCCCCTAAAATAGTTCCCTCGAGCTCCTCTTTCTGATCTCTTTTGATCTTCTGCCAGCTGCGCCAGCTCCATAGCCTTTCCCAGGTACCTAGACTCCAGTACCCTGACTGCTGTTCGGATCTCTAGTTTCATCCCCTTCATGAAGTTCCCTTCTAAGGCTGACTCTGAAATGTGATTCAATCTGCTAGCCAAGTACTCAAACTGATTCCGATAATCTGCCACAGTCCCTTCCTGAGTCAAGGCAAAGAATTGCTCATAGAAGTCTCCCCCCCCCTGTCGGCTCGGAAACGCTCTAATAAGCAATCTTTGAACACTCTCCAGCTCCGGATGGACTCCCTCCTGTCACGCCACTGATACCATGCCAAAGCTTTTCCTTCCAGACACAAACCTGCCGCTGTCAATTTTTCATCCTCTGTCAACCTGTTGACAACGAAGTAACGCTCCACTTTATAGATCCAGCCATGGCCGTCTTCACCCTCAAAGATGGGCATCTTCAACTTCCTCACCCGTGGGTCTCCGTTTCCCTGGTACCCTCCATAACCTCCCATTCCTCGAAGGAGAAGAGTTCCCCAAGTGTCCCGATCATCCCTTCGACGATTATACTCGAATCCCTCTTTATACTCTCCTCTTCTCCCTTCAAAATCATCACCTCGACGCTGAATTCCTTCAAATTCAGCACCTTGACGATGACGTTCCTCCCTTCTTCCTTCAAAAACAGCCCGTCGACACTGAATCCTTTCGAATTCAGCACCTCGGCGATGAATTTCTTCCCTGCCCTCTTCAAAATCAGCACATCGACGCTGGATTCTTTCAAATTCAGCACCTCGGCGATTGAATTCTTCCCTCCTCCTGACCAAATCAGCCTCCCGTTGGTCGTATTCCCTACTCATCTCCTCTCTAGAAAGTGGTTCTAGAGGGGGCATGTCGTTCTCCTCCTCCAGGATTTCCACCTCCGAATTCCTCCTCCCTCATAGTGGGTTCGGATTTCCTCCCATGCCATGGCCGTCGGTGTTCTCTCCTACTTCCGATGTCGCCTGATTGGTCTTCATTTCATGTAATTTCTTCATCATCTCTTCCATCACAATGAACTTCCCCTCCAACCTTTCATTGTTGGAGGTGATTTGATTTTGAAAGTCGAAAAATTTTCCCTCCAAATTGGATTTCAATTGTCCGATTTCGCCTTCCAAGACTTCCACCTTCTTTCCGGCCATCGTTCTTCCCAAGAATCA
>NW_021320098.1:241052-283838 GCF_001605985.2 Dendrobium catenatum
AATCACAAGGATCTATTTTCCCGGAAATTGAAAAACCCGCTGAAAAAAATTTCATGATTTATTACAAAATCCGCCTGCAGTAAACCTGGACCGGTCCAGGCTGGATGGCCCAGGAGGGGCCGGCTCCGTAACATTACTCCCCTTCCAAAAACTCACCTTATCCTCAAGGTGAAACGAGTGAAATTGCTTTTTCATTCTTTCCAACAGTTCCCACGTAGCGTCGAAATCAGGGAGGCGCCTCCATTTAATCAGTACTTCTTTACTCCCTTTTTTGTTTGACCGAACTCCTGCCAGCTCTAGTGGCTCTAGAACCACCTCTAAGTCCTCCGTCATGGTATCTGGAAGTTCTTCACTTGTTGCATGCTCCCCTATGGCCTTTCTTAGCTGAGACACATGGAACACTGGATGTATGGTGGTTGATGGGGGTAACCTTAATCGGTATGCCATCGCACCGACCCTGTTCAACACTTCATAGGAACCAAAGTACCTGGGTGCTAGTTTCTGATTCCTTCTTCTGGCCACTGTCTACTGTTGGTAGGGTCGTAATTTCAAGAACACCTCCCCCACTTCAAACTGCATGTCTCTCCTATGTGAATCCGCCTGCTTCTTTATAATCTGTTGGGCCCTCATCAGACGTTTCTTTAATTCTTCCAGCACCTTATCTCTGTCTTCCAAATATTGCTCGTTTGACGACACAGGTGTGCTTCCTCTCCCAAAGTGCACCAGGGGTGGAGGGTCCCTTCCATACAACACTTTGAATGGGGTCATCTGGGAGATGGAATTGTATGAGGTATTGTACCAATATTCAGCCCAGGGCAGCCATTTTGCCCACATTCGCGGGGTCTCCGACACAAAACGCCTCAAATAGGTTTCCAAACTTCGGTTCACCACCTCCGTCTGCCGTCTGTCTGTGGATGGTATGTGGTGCTCCTCTTGAGGATTGTGCCCTGCAATCGAAACATCTCCTTCCAAAACTGACTAAGGAACACCTTGTCTCGATTCGTCACTATCGATTCAGGAACCCCGTGTAGTCTAACTACCTCCCTGATAAATACTGCTGCCACTGACACTGTGGTGTAGGGATGTCGCAGGAGAATGAAGTGTGCATACTTACTGAGCCTGTCCACCACCACCATGATGACATTGTATCCTTCTGATCGTGGTAATCCGTTGATGAAGTCCATTAACACCTCCTCCCAAACTTTGTTTGGAAGTGTCAAAGGTTGTAGCAATCCTCCTGGAGCCATGGCCATGTACTTGTTTTTCTGGCACACTTCACACCTTGCAACCAGCTCCTCCACATCTTTATGCATCCCCTTCCAATAGAGTTCTGCTGCTAGCCTTCTGTATGTCTTCTGAACTCTTGAATGGCCTCCAACTGCACTGCCGTGGAACTCCTGCAATAGGTAGGGAATATGGATGGAGGTTCGTGACATCACAAACCTCCCTTGATACAGTAACCTCTCCCCCTCAATGTAGTACCCAGGATGGATACTCTTGTCTTTCCTCAGATCTTCTCTTATTGTTCTCAATTCTTCATTCAACCTACATTCTTCCTTAATGGCCCCCCAATCTACCATCAGTGGAGCAGACACAACCAACTCCTGAAGCTCCCCAACACATCTGGATAAAGCATTGGCTGCCTTATTCTCCAAACCGGGCTTATATTGGATCTCAAAATCATAGCCTAATAGTTTGGATAACCATCTCTGATGCTCTTCAGTCACCATCCTTTGCTCTAACAAATACTTCAAGCTCCTCTGATCAGTCCCCACAATAAAGTGTCTTCCCAAGAGATACGGCCACCACTTTTGAATAGCCAAGACAGTGGCCATCAGCTCTCTTTCATACACTGACTTCAATCGAGCTCTGGTTGAAAGCACTTGACTGAAGTATGCTACTGGCCTGTGATTCTGCATCAACACTACACCTAGCCCATATCCTGATGCATCCGTCTCTACTACAAAGACCTGACCAAAGTCTGGAAGAGCTAGAACAGGAATAGTCGTCATGACTTCTTTTAACCTTTCGAACGCCTGGGTGGCTGCCTCTCCCCAGCAAAAATTGTCTTTCTTCAGCTGCTTAGTCAAAGGCCATGCAATGGCACCGTACCCCTTCACAAACTTCTTGTAGTATCTCATCAATCATAGGAAACCCCTCAACTCCCTGAGGTTCCTATGCAGTGGTCATTTCTGCATTGCCTCAATTTTAGTTTGATCCGCTACCACTCCTTGGGATACCACATGTCCCAAGTACTCCACATTTGCCTGAGCAAAAATGCACTTCTTTAGATTCGCTTTCAACTGGTGCTCATGAAGCACTTCCAATATCACCCTCAGATGTTCCAAGTGCTCCTCCACAGTCTTACTGTACACCAGGATGTCATAAAAAAAGACCAGGACAAACTTATTGAGGTGCTGCTTGAATACCCTGTTCATCAATGATTAAAAAGTTGTAGGAGCGTTAGTCAATCCAAATGGCTTTACCAGAAATTCATAATATCCCTCATGTGTCATGAAGGCTTTCTTCGGAACATCAGCCTCTCTTATCCTGATCTGGTGGTATCCAGATTTTAAGTCCAACTTGGAAAATACCACTGCCCCATGTAGCTCGTCCAAGCTCGTCGATTACTAGAATTGGGAACTTGTCTGGTACAGTGCCCTCGTCTATGCCTGAAGAGTTCGGTCCTTGCATCTATGCCCCAGCATATATTTCTCGTCACATCTGAAGCACAACCCTCTTGCTCTCTTATCCTGCATCTCCTTTTCTATCAATTTTTTGAACTATCCCCCATTTCCCCCTCCAGTCTTCTCCTTGGGTGCTTCCTTCTGTCCCCTGGTGCTCCCCCTTTGGATGGTAAGAAGGTGGTAGTCATTTTGTATGATCCACCAAAATAGTTCCCTCGAGCTCCTCTTTTTGATCTCTTTTGATCTTCCACCAACTGCGCCAGCTCCATAGCCTTTCCCAGGTACCTCGGCTCCAGTACCCTGACTGCTGTTCGGATCTCTGGTTTCAGCCCCTTCATGAAGTTCCTTTCTAAGGCTGACTCTGAAATGTGATCCAATCTGCTAGCCAAGTACTCAAATTGATCCCAATAATTTGCCACAGTCCCTTCCTGAGTCAAGGCAAAGAATTGCTCATAGAAGTCTCCTCCCCCGTCGGCTCGGAAATGCTCTAATAAGCAATCTTTGAACACTCTCCAGCTCCGGATGGGCTCCCTCCTATCACGCCACTGATACCATGCCAAAGCTTTTCCTTCCAGACACAAACCTGCCGCTGTCAATTTTTCATCCTCTGTCAACCTGTTGACAGCGAAGTAACGCTCAACTTTATAGATCCAGCCATGGCCGTCTTCACCCTCAAAGATGGGCATCTTCAGCTTCCTCACCCGTGGGTCTCCTCCGTTTCCCCGGTACCGTCCATAACCTCCCATTCCTCGAAAGGGAAGAGTTCCCCAAGTGTCCTGATCATCCCTCCGACGATTATACTCGAATCCCTCTTCCTCTTCTCCCTTCAAAATCATCACCTCGACGCTGAATTCCTTCAAATTCAGCTCCTTGACGATGACGTTCCTCCCTTCTTCCTTCAAAAACAGCCCCCTCGACGCTGAATCCTTTCGAATTCAGCACCTCGGCGATGAATATCTTCCCTTCCCTCTTCAAAATCAGCATCTCGACACTGGATTCTTTAAAATTCAGCACCTCGGCGATTGAATTCTTCCCTCCTTCCGACCAAATCAGCCTCCCATTGGTCGTATCCCCTACTCATCTCCTCTCTAGAAAGCGGTTCTAGAGGGGGCATGTTGTTCTCCTCCTCCAGAATTTCCACCTCCGAATTCCTCCTCCCTCATAATGGGTTCGGATTTCCTCCCATGCCATGACCGTCGGTGTTCTCTCCTACTTCCGATGTCGCCTGATTGGTCTTCATTTCAAGTAATTTCTTCATCATCTCTTCCATCACAGTGAGCTTCCCCTCCAACCTTTCATTGTTGGAGGTGATTTGATTTTGAAAGTCGAAAATTTTTCCTTCCAAATTGGATTTCAATTGTCCGATTTCGCCTTCCAAGACTTCCAAAACTTATAGGAAAACCAATAGAGCAATTGTCTTTCACTAGTAGATTCAAGAAATCAAGCAAAGATACAATTTCCTTCAATTCGAGAGGAATGAAAACTCTCCTAATCTCCGGCGTTGCCAAGAGCCCAATAGAAAACCCTAGATCTCAAAATAAGATTCAAAATTCCCCATCCCCCCAATTCTTCCTAATTAACATCAAAGGATAATTAACACTTACCTAAACTACCCTTACATTCAAATTTTTCCCCCCAATTTGCATTAAACCAAGCTCTGGCCCCACCTCCTTGTCCCCCCCCCCCCTTTCTTTCCTGTTTTGTCCGCTGCTGTAAACGTGGACCGGTCCAGCCGGCCCAGGCAGAACCTGCTCTGTAACAAAAGCACAATGCATCAGATCATCGACAACCTCCATCGGCTCAACAAGTTATTGTAGCCTAGCCAAAGAAATTCAAGTCCAACACTAGGCCTTAGGGTTAGATCTACCTCAACTCAAAATCAATCAATAAGCTTTAGCAAGTTCTTCAATGCCAAGTAGTAAAATCAAGTAAAGATCAATGTACAATATTGAAAGAGTATAAGCCAAAATGCAATTCATTTGCATCGATAGTCATGAACTTTCTTGTACGTTTTCCTTGTATTGATGTTTTTGAAAATTATACCAAGCAAATTAATATAATAGTATTGTTTATTGCATTTAGATTTTGAAACATTCATCTAAATGTTATATAAGTTCACTTGGTCTTTTGGAAGATGGTAAAAATTTCAAAGTGCAAGGGATATTAGAATCCTCGGGGATATCTCACCATGTTGTTCATTGAGGCGTTGCAAATCACATGGAAATTTTGTTTCTTATAAAGAGTGCTAAGTTACAGAATAAAGAGGGTGATGATGGTGCAACAGTTAGGATGCCTTTTTGTGACTTGGAAATTTGGTCAAATTATGTTTCGTATGTATTGCTATCATTGGTTTTTGTTATTAAACATTCATTTAAATAAATATTGTTTTCAGACAACTCTTCTAAATGTGAAGAAAAAGGGCGCACATACAAATTTTGCAAGGATGAATCTTATTCATAAATGTGAAACTCTACGCCACCGGCTTCAAGAATGCAAAGTTAATTTCATTGCTGAAGCGGAAGATAGGCTTACTGTCAGTCTCTCATCATTTCCAGCTGCTTTAGATCTTCTGGCAACTTCAGATAATAGAATTGACCTCCTTATTGCAGAGGTAATCTCCTGAAATCACCTGATGATTAGTAACTGATTTAAAATTGTAAATATGTTCTTCTCTTAGTTAAGGCAAGTAGATTTCATAGAGCCAATAGTTGGTAGAAGCCTAATTAAGTGTCTCAACCCACCTAATCTTATTTAAATCAAATAAAGATGCTTTCAACTTCAATTAAATTATTATAAAATGACCTTTTAAGCTGATCAAGAATGGTTGGCGAATCAACCAGCAGTTACTGACTTGCTTGGACTTTGAATTGCATCATCATTTTCATCAGCCTTATCCCAATTATTTAGGTCTGGCTTTATAAATTTTAAGTTTCATTAATTTTCAATTAATCACAATTCATTTTGAACAACGGCCATCCATGCTACTTCAGAAATCCTTCTTCTTAGCCTTCTAACACTAATTTTGAGCTTTGAGGCACACATTTATGTTAATTGCTCAGTAACCTAGCCGTTACTACTGAGTGCGGATTACATATTTCCTTCCACACGCCAGAGTTCTGAGCCTGTTGAAAATCATGTAATCATATTTTGCCTGCCTGTTCTGCATTAATGAAACCATGTTCTTCAGTCACGTTCTCAATCTATTTCTATTTAAATATACAGGAACTTTTGGGTGTGATTATTACAAATCTACGACATTTCGCAAAATTTAGAAAGTAGCTAATGGCTATTGGCTAATGTTCCTGCTTTAGGTACAGTTACTTGCTCCAGATCATGAGGAACTGGTTTCTGACCAGGTACAGAGTAGAACATCAGAATCCTCGAGAGATGTAATTGCTATCAATGGTGATGATCAAAGCGCTGGCGAGGAAGAGATGAAAAGAGTTCTTATAGGCACATTAATAGACAATGCAAGGTTGAGGAAACAGCTTAATTCTGCTTTTCGCTGTGCTCTCAAAACAGAGATGGATGAAGGCGATCAAGTTCCATCCAGGACTGCTAAACAGGATCCTGGGGAGAGGTAGAATTCCTTACATCCATAAACCGTAAATCGTAGCTTTCTACGCCTAGCAAACTACATAGGATTGGATCATGCCTTGAGAACTCTGACTTTAGGTTAGCTTTTGAACAATCAGCATTGTTAATCTATATACGATTTCCCTCAAACAGAGCCAGTAATGATCTATCAAAGCATAAAACTAAATGAAAACCATTAATCAAAATCATATTACGCAATAGATATGTTTAGGTCAAAAGAACAAAGTGCTAATCATGGTGTACTTCAATAGATATCAACAAAATAAACTTTTATCATTCAAAGTAGATTGAGGTTTCATTTGTGATGGCTTTTTTATTGTTTGAAGCAGTTTTTTAGTATAAAAATTAAAATTTTTGTACTAAAAAGTTGTTTCAAGCAGCAGTAAAAAAGCCCGTCCCAAACAAAGCCTGAATATGCTAGACAACCCTTGATATTATCTAGATTGAATATAACATTATGGCTTCATTTGGAACAGCTTTTTTAGTGCTTTCTAAATCAATTTTTTAGCATATTTATTTTTTTATTATAGATTTTTATATTAAAAAATTGTATTAAAAATTGATGAAAAAGTTGTCCCAAACGAAGCCTATATTAGATAACATAACGCTATGACATAACTTGGATTTTTTCACTTGACAAAAATATCTAATTGTAGGAAATTCGGTGAAAATTTACGAAAGTTATAATAAGAAATATTGATGTATCTTAAATTTTGTAAAATATTTTCGAATAAAATATGAGAAATCATATAATAGAAGAAACCAGCAAAACTTGAGTAGAGCAAGTTTCTGAACTGGCTTAGCTTCGATCATAGAATCTCTCTATGTGACTCTCTTCCCCACTCTCTCTCTCTCTCTCTCTCTCTCTCTCTCTCATAAACGGTTAAAAGGACGAGAAATGGCTTCTAATTGAAGTTACTGAATAAGTTTAGTATATATTAAAAAAATGTAGTACAATATATTCATAATAATAAAAAAGTTTAGTTTTTATGTTCAAATTCAATAAAATCCTTATATCTTGAAGTTTTAAAATTTAAATTTATGGAAAAAATAATTATAAAAATTGCATTAAGTTTAGAGTGGGAAAAAAATTATAAAATGGACAACAAATAGGTTTAGAAAGTCTAATTGTACATATGTTATATATATGTCACTACTATGAGTGTACCTTAATCTGATGAAAACAATCCATGAAAACAATGTAGAATATTTCCTAAATTTAGATCAAATATTCTTTGATTAATTTTATGATATGTCAATTGATTGGACTATCACCTTCAAGAAATAGTGTACACCATCATTCAAAAAGAAAAATATTTATAAAATATTATAATATGTACACCATAGTTATCACCTTGAATTGTTCAATGCACCTTAGGCTCGACTTGTCACAACCTAATACAATATAAAGTATTAATTTGAGGTAGGTTGCATCGTGTCGAGGTTGCAATGGTGGAATGGTTATTATTTATTCAGGATATAGTTGGAACGAATTTTTTGTCTTCAATATTTACAAACACTAAGTTGTTTTTATATCATAAAAAAATAGTGTCAAAAATATCAACTTTTTCTCATCATGGAATTGGACTATACAAAAAGTGACTGTATATGATTTCTCTCAATAAAAATATGTGAATTTCTCAATTCTTCTTTTTCACCTAGACAATACTAGCTATCCAATCAGCATATTTTTCTTTTTGAATGAAATCTGCTTTGATAATCTTCTTAGTTTCTACAATCACTTGCTCTTCAACCTCAAGTCTCATTCGTCTTGGCGTGTGCTTAACAGGTACTACACCTGATATGATGGCTAATTTATGAATAGTTATATCAGGAGATAAGCCTAGTGTTTCATCATATATCCAAGCAAAACAGTCCCTGAATTCATTGATTAATGTTTTCATCTTTTCAACTTTATTTTGAAAAGAAGAGCGCTAATAAAGGTCGGGCAAGGGTCCTTATTAGTTTCCATATTAATTTCCTTCAGTTCATCCATGGTCGTGGACTATCCATCATCTTCAAGCTCTTCAGGTGCAGTTTGGCTTCCACTTTTTGATCACCATAGATATTTACTTCATAAAAATCATTCTCTACTTTTTCTTTAGCTTTAGTGTATCTTCCTGTTATTGTATGACATACCCTTCTCCATGGATATTTATATATACTAAATCCAAGGCCTTTAGTCGTAAGGCAATCACTTTGTTGTGATGCCAATAAATTCTTTTGATTCCATATTATTTGAAATAAATGACTTCTTCTTTTAGTTATCCCTCCATAATTCTTTATTTTTGTAGTATTTTTTGAATCCTTGTAGGATAATATTTTGGGATTATGATAGGCTCTATTTCTTTATATTCAAAATAATGAAGGAGACAATCAAAATTTTTATCATGATACTGCTCAGATTTATATAATAAGCTTCCTGGTCCACTATCACTAGATAGAGGAGCTACATAAAATATTTTGAGTTCATCAATCTTATGAATCTCACAATGAGTGATTTCTCTAAAATTTTGTGAAGGGAGAGGTGTAATTTTAAATGTATATTTTGAGATTAACAAATTTGTCATTTTTGTCAAAAAGATATACTGTATCCTACCTATATAAGTAGATTCACAGTCATATTCAGAATCAGAGTATTCTTCTTGCATTTCATCATTAGCGAAAGGCTTACACAATTACTTAAATTTGATAAGAAAGTCATCATCTTCATCTGTGTCACTTTCCAAATGAGGAACAATTCTTTTAGATTTAGATAATATATTAATCTATTTAGGAAGAGTCATCACAACCTTCTTTCTTCCTAATTGATTCATTTCAACCCCTAATTGCTTCTTTTCAGCCTCCTTTTTAGATTGCTTGACAAGCTTGGAATTTGATACTTTATTTTTATTGGTTTAATAGATTTTGATGCCTTCAAAATGAAATATTTTGCATCTTCATAAATTTTTTACTTCATGGACAACAAAAGGCTGAATATCACCTGAAACTTTGAACTCAGAACTTTTGGGATGACCATATATTCATGAATATGGTATTATTCCATCAACTCTATATTAATGTATGAAGTACTCAAGAGATGGAGTATCTACATCAATCACATGAAATTTAGCTTATGTAAAATGTTTTCCAAACATAAGAGGGAGAACAAATGAACCCATAATTTTTTGCCCTTTTTCATTGAAATCTTGCACCATTAATTTATCTTGTCCAATATGTTGAGCATCAAGTGAGAAATAATCTCAATGCTTGTAAACTAATGAGATTTATTAAATAATTAGGATTGATTAAAATTCTGCTTATTATAATACCATCACTTTATATTGTAACATATAGAAGACAATTATGCTCTATCATCCCAAGCATAAGATCATCTTCACAGAATGTAATGACTAGCTCATTTTGTGTTTGTAAAACTCTAGTTAAACATCTTTCAGTAAAATATGCTTCATATTTTTCTGGATCTCTAAGAGTGAATCAAATTTTTTTTAAAGATCCTTTGACATTAGCAAAGCTGTACACACACTGAGCTGTGCAGGAATTTTTCTTAAATGGGATAAGATATTAAAATCTACTCCCTTTCTTTGTGTAGATTTATCCTTAGGATCATTAAGAATGATATTTTCATTAATCACTCTCTTTACCCTTATCTTTTTTTGATGATTCTATTCTTCGGCGGTGATGGCAATCTTTTACCACTCCTCAATTGTACTTGGACTACTTCATTTTGTTTAAATTCATCAAGCATATCAATTCCTTCAGAATCCTCCTTCATTAATTGAGTTGATTGTTCAGAGTGTTTGGAATCACTATCTTCATTTATGTGCTTCATCTGAGATGTCTCTATATGTTCTGATTTGCTTTCATCAGGAAAACATAAATCTTCATCTGAATTAGTGCCTATTTGTAGCACCATCATGCATGCATGAGTTGTCATTTCTTTTGTAACAATAGATTCTTCATCAAGCATTTGAAAAGGAGTTCATTGAAAAATGTTTGAAGTTAATGAAATAACCCTACATGTTCTAATTTATCTGAAACTGAGACATGAAATCAACTATGGTAATAGGACGTATTGCTGGTTGATAATATTCTTACATATTACTATAACTTTTGGAACAACAATTTTCATCATTCTTGGTTTCCTTTGTTGAAATGACTTATTTGATTTCTTTGGTAGTGCCTAGCTAGAACATAATGAACTAGATTTATTAGAATGTTTTCCAAGCGATAATTTATAAATAAATATACTTGAATTTAGCTTTGTTTTTTTATTTAAGTAATGGTTCAATCAGAGACTTCCATTTTATATCAGGAACTCCTTTAAGTTTCTTTAGCATTTTTACTATTTTCTTTGAAATAGCAACATCCCATTTTTCTTTTTACACCACTTATTCTTTTAATTCTTCAACAGGTGATATAGAGGAGGATATAATCATTCTCGTTGACTCCTTTGGTTGCATCAAAACACTCTTTGATAGTGTGAATTATCCCATTCTATACTTTTCTCTAACCAAGCTTTGAAGACATAACAATCTTTAATAGGATGGCTAATCACTTGGTGATATGGACAGTAATTAGGATAATTAATTTTATATGCCTCTTTAGGTCTTTTGGATTTTGGCAATTCCAGAACTGGCTTTAGTGCATAGCAAAATAATTTAGTCACACTATCTCTTCAGAAAGAATATTCTTTCTTCATTTTCTGTTTAAGAGGTGAAAATGCTCAATAAAATTCTCCTATTGTTGGTTTAGGATGTTCCCCTCTAATAGGAAAGTTTCTTGGTTTTTTATTGTTGCCCCAAAATATTAACTTTTGATGAGGATCAAAATTGGCTCTTTCTTTATCTTCATTATTGCTTGATCTCATTCCTTTTTAAATATTATAGGAGGCACGACCTTCACCTCTTCTTACATCTGGAGCCTTATTTCTTTTGGATCAATCTATATAACTTTCATAATTTGAAAGATTTAACTTTTCAAATTTTGCTGCCTGATCCAGTAACTCTTGAAATGTTGAAATTTAAGCCATGCAAAGGTATGGTACAATCTTATCATCGATGTTATGCATTAATAATTGAATTGCATGCACTTCTTCTAATTCTTGTTCATATTTCATACCCATGTTTCTGAAATGAGTGATATGGTTTTCCAGAGTAGTCTTTTTCATAGCACTAGCAAATCTCTTCACAAACATTCTCTCTAATTCTGCAAAACTTTTGACATAATCATAAGGCAATTCTGTATAACATTTAAAAGCAATTGAAGTTAAATTACTAACAAACTGACAAAAGATCAAAGCATCTACATCTTCAATGTTCCCACAAGTTGCTTTAAATTGAGCTAGGTGCTGTAAAAAAATAAAAATTTAAATAAAAAAATTTAAAAAAATGAGCTAGGTGCTGCTTTCGATTTTTAGTACCATTGAAAGTATTAAATTTCAATACTGAATGTCCCTTAGGGTAAGGCATCTGGTCATACTCAACAGGATATGGGCATCGCTTATTGACCAACTTTTATGTTTGTTTATCGATAATAACCTTGATTTTCTCATTGATGAGACTCTCACGTTTATCAACTGTCACTAGTTCAGATGATCTTAGAACAAATAAAGGAGTGGACTGGAGAGGTCATGAATTTATTTTAGTTTAGGGTTTAATTTAAAATAAGCTTTTCAACCACAAAAATAAATTACTGAAAATAAAAATGCAAAAAAAATAAAATGAGAACATTAATTTATAGTGGTTCAGTCCAACAAACCTACTTCCACTCCTTGAAGACTCCCTCTTTAGGTATTGCACTGTTATCAAAGTGACTCTCCTTTTGCCCCCGTAGCAGGGCAGATAAGCCTTTAAAATTTTTCTCTCTTCCACCAATCCCCGGTGCGACAGAGTACAATCATCCTTTTACACCCTCCAAGTGTTGGCAGAGTACCGTCATCCTTTCACACCCTCCAAGTGCTGGGAGAGTACCATCATCCTTTCACACTTTCCAAGTGTTGGCAGAGAACCAGATCTTCTCCTTGTGAATCCTTAACACTCAGCTTGCAAAAACTCTCTCTCAAACACTCCCAAATCACCCTTTCATTTGCTCTCAAAGAAATCACTAAGATAAAACTGGACAAATCAGTTTCTAAGGACTTTTTATAGGTAAGACACACAAAAAACTATCTAAAAAATTGAAAATTTCAATTTTGATCGTCCACGATCGTACAGTACAAACCTTATATCATATTGTGCGAACTGTTCAGAAAATTTTATGACTCGTCGGAATAAAAAGATACCCCGCAATTTCGTACTCTGGACGTCATTTGTACGAACATGAGATCGTATATTACGAATAGTTCAAGAAAATATTGGTGTTTGTCGGGATGAAAGGGGACCCAATCTTTTTATACTCTTGACATCATATGTACAAAGGGCACTTCGTACAGTACGATCAGTTAGAAAATTTTTGATAATCGTTAAGACAAAAAAAGACCCAATCTTTTCGTACTTTAGACATCGTCTATACGAAGGGAACTTTGTACAGTACGATTAGTTCAGAAAAATTTTAAGGATCATTGGGACGAACTTATACATATCTATTTCATACTATGCACGTCGTCTGTACGAAGGGTTCTTCGTACAGTACGAATAATACTTAAATTTTTTTTTGTATGGTTTGTTTAACTACTTGTTGGAGAAAATAACTGGACAAATCATCCCGTACGAATTAAAATGATACAGTAAATTAGTTTAAAAATTTATAAGCTTTTAACACCCCCCAGTGTGTGTGTGTTCGGTTACTAAATTATAATCACACTCTCTCAGACTCAATAAAAAGTATAAAATACATACTCCAATTATAATGAACCCTAAACTAATCTGACTTGAAGTCTTCAATAGTATGGAGTATGATTTTCCTGAAATGTTAGTACACACAAATAACAAAAGAAAAATATATCCAATATATGTTAGAAGAAATAGTGATCAAAATAATAATATTTGGTATCATAAAAAACACACATGATATGAAGACATAGTTACGAAAATAAAGTTGCAATAATCTCCCCATTTTTTATGTTGGCAAAATAATTATTATTTGAGTTAACATTTTTAAAACAAAAATTTCTCCTTAGCTCCCATTAAATGAATAACCAATGTAAATCTAGGGATTCTCATGAAGATAAAAAATCCTAAACACAAATAAATTCAAAAATCCTAAAACCAAAAATACGAACACGAAAACACAAACACGAACGAATACTCAAAAACATAACATACACATAAAACATACACACAACAAACATCAATCAACATCACACAACAAACATCAATCAAATAATATTATTACTCCCCCTTTTGACAACTACAAAAAGGGAAGTAGAACTTGAAATGAAAGGTTTCATATGATAAATCAAAAGAATTGATCTAGGAAAAAAATTTTAAACCAATTGCAAATACAATAGTAATTTCATAATACTAAAAAAGAAAAAAAATTAAAATTTTAAATAAAAAACAACAAAGAGAAGAAAATTCAATCAAAGTCATTATTCAAGTTATACAAATTAAATAAAGATGATTATTGAAAAAATGACGAAATGAAGATTAGTTAACTTCAAATTTAATATACAATATGATTGTTAATTAAATTGATTTGAATTAGATATTAAAAGGTAGTGGAAAGAACTCAATAATAATAAAAAAATTTCTAAATGGCGACATTGCACATCTTTTCAAAAATTTGTGGCAAACTTTGTGCATATTTTCTATTTGGTCTAATTTTATGCCTCTTTTTACTTTGCGAATCATTACGAGTTCTTTTGATTTTTGCACACATTGTATATTTTTTTTATTTACTTGTTGAGTCTTTCCAATAGTTTTAATTTGAATTCAAATTTCACTAATAACAAGAATAAGCATATTGAAAAAGAAATAAATAATAATAAAACATCAATATTGCAAGAATTATATGTTAGATATGTTTGTCTAAAAGAACATGAAATTGATTTTCTTATCTAAATCTTGTTAGAATTTAATTTAAATTTTTTTAAGGTTAGATTTTTGTAAGGTAATTAATTTGTAAAGTAAAATAATTTATAGCTTATTTCAGATCAATTTCAGAAGGATTTTCATATAAGACATACCAATATTTCAATAAGTAAGAAGCAACACAAGTCCTTAAAATAAAATATTACATTTTTCTTTGATATCAAAATAATCAAATATATTGATTACATGGATATCAATTATAACAAAATACATAACAGCATCACATAAAAACATAACAACATCAAACAACCAATACCAACATGAAAGAGAAAACTCCTTAACATCGCTCCCAAAGGCTAGGTAGAAAAACCAACAACAAAGTACACCTAAAAGTCGGAGGGACCCTGATATGAAGCTGCAGGCTGATTGAACATAGAAAAATAGCTATTCATCATAGCTACATTGGTATTAATTGTGTAGAACTGACCACAGATCCAGCCCATGTCCTCCTAGTATCTCGCATCCTGCTGATTTGTGTGTCTCAATTTGATCAAAACATTGATCAAAGTGAATCTCCAAATGATCAAAATACTAAATCATTTCCTGAAAGTAATTTTGGCCAGGTCCAAGTGCAATCTAGTGCAGGAGCTCCCCCTTCTTCTTCAGATTCATCACTCTTTGAACTCTGATCTCTCCCAAATAGTGATAAAAAAGAAGCATCAGTGAAATAGATAAGAAGCTCTGTGGGAGGATCATGATGAATTATGTAGTACTTTTTATCTAGGATGTATGCTACTAAGTGTCCTAAAGCCACATTATTTTTCCTATTATGATGAGGAAGCCCAATTTCAAAAAGATTATAAATATAATCCATAATGAGTTGGGTTTAATCAAAGGGTTTTCGATCATAATCAGGTATGTGATAGTTTACAAGAGAGGAGTCATATTTATACGATCACCAGCCTTATGAATAATTGAGATTCTTAAAACATGCCGGATGATCCAGGCATTTTGGTGCAAAGTGTAGACTCTTGCTAAATGATATACTTGAGAGACACCTCTAAGACTTTTATTAATTTCGGTCTAGTCTAAATCAGATCTAGAAGTCAAAGTGTGAGCTCGAGTGCCTTGGTTTCTTAAATAAAGGAAATTTCTTAAGTCTTCTTTGGTGATCTCAACTTGCAGTTTTTGAACAAAAGAATTTATCATAGATTGGTCCTCATTAAACCTCATGTTTGCCAAGAAATATTGAAAGATTTCTTTGTGATAGGTATAGATCAATTAAAAATGAAAGAGAATTGGGTTGACGCTAAAAGGGGCATAACAGAAAAGTGAAGATCATCCTGAATAAGGAGTCTAGAGGGAGTGATCTTTGTGGCAACATACCTACAAAAAACATCCTCATTTACCTTGGAAAGAAAGTTGTCATCCCCACTACTCCTATATGAGGATCCCTTAGAAACACGAGGACGCTTGCTTGAGCTAGTCATTCCTAAGACGAGGGATATAGAGGGTATAGCAACGGATATTAAAGTGAATGAAAATGATTTCAATGGCCCTTCTATTTAAAGGAAAATAACCTATCATAAAGTACAAATTTTGGTTCTTATGTATGATCTTGAATCGTACGGGAAAGTTATTTTCGTACGTATAAATGGAAACGATCAAAAATGAAATGACTTTTTGCAAACTACCATTTACGAGGCATCCTTTCGTACAGACTTCTTGACCATGCGATCGTACAGAAGAATAGGTGTTCGTCTGGGATGATTAGAATATTAAAGATCATTTTAAAGGCAGTTAGGTTCATCCCTCATAGAAACTGACAACTGGATCATACAGATAAAATATGATTTCGTACATACGAACAGTAATAATAATTGACTCTAACTAGTAAACAGTCCCCATGCATACAGACGAATATTTATATATAATACATTACAATGACGTCATGGTACAATATGAAACCAATGAAAAACTAAGTTTTACATGTTCAACTCCAAAACTAACTAGAGACATGCTACAAAATTCATATAGTACGAGAATAGTTCATACAATATGAATAAAACACTTAGAGAAAAATATACAAAAATCAGAAAAACTTTTCAAAATAAATCATCTCAACAAATGACATGTTTCTAGGCTAAAACACACAAACCAAAACCGAAACAAAAACAAACACACATAAATAAGCAAAAATAAACAAACAGAAATAGAAAGCTAAACAGACACATAATGAACATATCAAGTTTTTAGAAAAATTTTATATAAGCATTAAGATCAATCACACCTAATCTCTTTTTTAAGGTGCAAATATGTCAAAGGCTATTGGTTTTGTAAAAATATATGCAAGTTGATTTCTTATAAAAATATGATTCAATTCAATCTCTCCTTTGGCTATATGATCTCTAATAAAATGATGCCTTATGTCGATATATTTAATTCTCTAATGTTGAATATGATTCTTTAAAATGCAAATGACACTAGTATTATCACAAAAAATTGAAATTGTGCCTATTAAAAATCCTAAATTAATCAACTGTTATTTCAACCAAAGAACTTGAGCAATATAACTTCCTAAGGCAATATATTCAATTTTAGAAGTATATAAGGCTACAAAATTCTATTTCCTACTGGACCAAGAAACTAAGGAATTTTTTATGAATTGATAAGTTTCATTTGTACTCTTTCGATCAACCCTATAATCTGCAAAGTTTGAATCAAAATATCCAACAATTTTAAATGAAGAGCTATACTTAGAATAACAAATTCTTAAGTTTTGAGTTTCTAAAAGATATCTTAAAATCATTTTTATTGCTGTCAAATGTGATTATTTAGGATCAGATTGAAATCTAGCACACAAAAAATACTAAACATTATATATGCTATGCTAGTAGTCAAATAAAGCAATGATCCAATTATACCTCTAGATTTCTTTTGATCAATAGATTTTCTCTTTGGGTTCTTATCCAACTGAACTAAGGAACTCATTAGAGTAGTTACTGATTTAGTATTATCCATTTCTTATTTCTTGAGGATGTCCTTTGATTGACTAAGAGAAGTTCCCTCATTTTATTTAATGCTAAAATCAAAAAAAATAACTCATATCTCCCATTAAACTCATTTCAAATTCACTACTCATTATTTTTGAAAAATCATCATAAAGATTTTTATTTGTAGATTCAAAAATAATATCATCAATATATATATCTGAACAATGAGTATATCATCTCCTAATTTCTTCAAAAAGATAGTGATATTCACACTTCCTCTCACTAAAGATCTCTCTAATAGAAAAGTACTTAACCTCTCATATTAAGTCGTAGGTGTCTGTTTCAATCCATATAATATCATTTTGAATTAAAACATGTGATTTGGGATTTTAGAAATTTCAAATCCTAGAGGTTGCTCAATATAAATATCATCTTGTATAACCCCATTCAAAAAGACACTTTTTACACCCATTTGATATAATTTCAATCCTTTAAAATAGGAAAAGGCTAACAAAACCCTAATTGCTTCAAGTTTTCCTATAGGGGCAAAAATCTCTTTGAAATCAATTCGTTCAATTTGATTATATCGCTTAGCCACCAATCTAGCCTTATTCTAAACACAATGCCTGAATCATTCATTTTATTTTTGAACATCCACTTAGTTCCAACTACACTTTGATCCATTGGCCTTTAAATCAATTCACAAACATCATTCCTTATAAATTGACTCATCTCTTCTTGCATTGCCAAAATCTAAAATTCATCCGAAAGTGCTTGATTAATATTTGTGGGTTCAATCATTAATATAAAGGCAGAATGGTTTACCTCTTTGCTAAGACCATACATAATCCTAACACCCTCACTTGGTTCACCTAAAATTAATTTCTTAGGGTGATTTTTAGAAATTTCAATTCTATAGACAAAGGATTTTCTTTTTCTAAATTTTCTTCAAAATTTATCTTTTCAATTCCTGGGGAGTTATTTTCAATATGATCATCTTCTAAACTTAGCTCTTCAAAAATGTCAGATTCATCAAATACAACATGTGTGGTCTCCTCAACTACCAAAGTTCTTTTATTGAACACTTTATATCATTTTACAATACTAGAATATCCAAGAAAATTTTCTTCATTAAATTTTGGATCAAATTTTTCTAAAGGAGATTTTTCATTATTTTGAATAAACACCTTACATCCAAAAATATGCAATTGTGACAAATTTGATGTTCTAGTTGTCATGCATCACACAGGTGATCCTTAGTAAAGTCTAATTTTGGTATACCTCTAATAAGTTCTTTTTGGATAATTTTTTTAAGATTTTTCATGCTAGCGTAACAAAATCTCCTATATCATAATCATTATTCATTAGCAATTATTTTCAAACAAAAATTATTTGGAGATTTAATACAATTCAAATATAGCATATACACATCGTTTACCATAGTTCCATGCAGTACATCATTTCCATTTTGGCTTAATATGCAGCTAGTATAAAAAAATTTAATATTATAACTCTTATCACACAACTGACTAATACTTAAAAGATTATGCTTTAAGCCTTCTATAAGTAAAACTTTCTCAATAAAAAAGTTGTTCAAGTTTCTGATTATACATGTACCTACCACTTTCATAGGATCGTCTTGTTTGATGTGCTTAAAAATAGGGCTTTAAAAAATCCTAAAAATTGAATTCCTGCACTAAATATTATCCAGGATGATCTCAAGATCGTCCCGTACGATGTACAGAGTTTGACCTGATAGTCCAGGATGATCACCTGGATGATATGATCAAATTAGTACAAATCATCCAAGATGATATTGTGGATTGTCATGGACGATTAGAACAAAAATTATGGTATTTTGCCTTGGACAATTTAGGAAAATAAAAAATATCGACAAACATCATCCGATACGATATACAGATCGTTGAGGATGATCTGATTGAAAATTTTAACTATAATTAATCCCTTAATCACATTATCAATTTAAGCTTGATTTGTATTGATCGTCCAGGATGATATAGATCATCCGGGATGATTATAATACAAATTGAATCTTAATACCTTGCTTAAATTATCATTGGCGGCTATTTTCCAAGATCATAAAGGATCATCCTCGATGATCCAAAATCGTCCATTACAATTAGTTCAAAACTTGAACTTATGGTTTTGACTAGATCTCACTCCCTTGAGAGTGCGTGTGCATGGCCACCAAGCAAGCATACTTCCTTATAGGACTTGACTCAAGAAATCAAAATTACATCAATGAATATTACAAACCCTTTATAAAAAAACCGTATTTAACCCAATATTAAGCTTTGATTATTTGTTTGATGTTGCATGGTATTCATGAAATGTTACTATACACATAAATAAATATATAATTAAAAATACTAGAAGATATAAAGATGTTTGTTATCATCAAAAACATAAAACTCGTGAGCTCGAATTGCAACAATCTCTCCCTTTTTAATGACGACAAATATTACTGGTGAAGTTGCAAATTAAAAGTATTTTCTTCTAAACTCCCCCTCATTAAGATAAAAATTTTAAAAATAGGGGAAAACTAAAATTTCTTTCTTTTTTAATTTTTATTATTTTTTGAAAATAAAATAAGTAAAATAAAACAAATAATTAGTTAAAAATAAACTAAAATAGATACACAAAAACAACAGTATGTTCTCCCTCTTTGGCATTATCAAAAAGAAGAGGAACACAAATAATTAAAAAAGTAAAAAAAAAAAAGATTAAAAAAAACAAGATCCCTGATCGGGTGAAGATGATTTTTTTAAATAATCAAATATTTTTAAAATGATAAAGTTATCTCTTGATTTTATTCAAAAACTTAGTAATGAATATATTGACAGCGCATAAACTAAAAAGATTAGAAATTTTAAAATTGTTAATCCAAGCTCAAGTTCTTTTAAAGGCTCAAAAAATTTTTCAATCCAATATTTAAATCAAGAAACAAATTAGAAAAAGAAACATTAATTTTTTCAAAAATCCTTTCATGAAATTTATTTAATAGAAGATTAATGTAAAAACTGGTGAATCAAGAATCGTGATTTTCAAACTCAAGTATCAAAAATATCAATAGATAAAAGGGTTTTCTTAAGATTTAAGAAATACAAAAAATGTAAGCATACTTTTTGTTGGCTCATTTTATGCCTCTTGTTAGTTGTTTGACGCACTTTGCGTATTTTTTTTTTATTTTTGATATACTTTATATATCTTTCTAAATTTGATGTCATTATATATCTTTTAATCTTTGATACACTTTGTGTATATTTCTAAATTTGGCGTCATTGGCATCTTTTCTTATCAACAAATATGATACCTTTCTATAATTAAAAAAAAAAATTAAAGCAAACTCATTCTATTGACAAAAATGAACTACTTGATTAAGAATATTATGAGGTGAATTCAACAACTTGCAAAATATCCCTATGTAATAGATAAAATATAGGGAGATGAAAAAATTTAATTTCAAAATTCAATTTATAATATGATGAAGATTTTGAATCAAAAGTAAAAAAATTACTTTAAGAAAAGAGAAAGAGAGACAAAATCATGAATTTCCTTCCTTTGACTATTTTTAGAAAAGTCAACCACAACTTACACAAGTATTCAAGAAAAATATTAGGTAAAATTTTCATTTTTAGAAAAAATGATATGTAAAAAAGATTTTATTTTTCAAAGTGTATACGAAATAAAAAAGATGATATGTGTGTGTTGTTCAGAGAAAACTTTACAAAAATAAATATAAAAACTAATTTAAAATTTTAACGCACTAACAAAAATAAAGAAAAACTAAATTAAAAAAACATAAAAAATAAACAAGACATAAAAAATAAACAAAACATAAAAAACACATATACACAAACAAGGCTTTAAACATTATCTTATTCCTGATATGATGATTCAGAAGCTAGGTTTATCCAGATTTTTTGCTTTTCATTGTTTGTTTTTTTTTTATAATTTGCTTTGCTTTACCCTTTTTCTTTGTAGGAAAAGTTCTCAAATTAGTGCACTGATTTTTTATATGTTTAGATTTTCTACATTCAAATAAAATAATGTCAGAAGAAATCTTAATATTCTTACCATTTTTGTATTTATTTCACTTTTATTGATGATTATGCTTATGCTTTATTGTGCTTTCTAATTTACTTGTTAAATCATCACTTTCGTCATCTACTAAGCCACTTTTCCTCATGTCTTCATTTTTTAGCACTATCATTTCACCTACATCCAAAAGTCTTTGATCCAAACTTTGCTCATAGGCAATGAGTGAGACAATCAATTTATCAATAGAATATTCATTCAAATTTTTTGATTCATAAATAGCAATGACTTTGATATCAAACTTATCAAGTAGACAATATAAAATTTTATTAATCTTTTCAAAGTTTGAAAATTCTTTACCTAAAGCATGTAATGATGTTACAATTTGAGTAAATCTAGTATACATGTTGAAGATTGTCTTATAAGGTTTTATGCAAAATAGTTCATAATCATCCATTGAAATATTCAACCTTGATTTCTTGATTTCACTAGTACTTTCATATATAGTTTGTAATTTATCTCAAATTTCCTTGCCAGTAGTGTACGTAGATACTAACATACAATCTTCAGAATTCAAAGCACAAAAAAAGTTTAAAGATTTAACATTCAATTGAGCAATGATTTATTCTACCCTACTCCATTGATTAAAAAGAATATCAATTTTAATTCCATATATAACATGTGACCATATAGAATAACCAGTTAAAATCATATGACACATTTGATAATCAATTTATTACAAGAAAATAGACATGCAAATTTTTTAAAAATTAAAAGTAATATTTTCAAATAAAGGAGGTCTAGTGATTGAATAACCTTCTACAATATTATGATTACAAAAATTAGTCATTGATCTTTTTCCAAAAATTTTCTAAAACTTTATTTTTGGATCCCACTCTAATATCACTTGAAAGTTCATCAGGGTTGTTAAGCCCATATAAACTAGTCCTGAGGCTAACCAAGAGGGGGGTGAATCGGTTATTAAAAAAAAATTTATGGTGGTTCAGTCCAACTTGACCTACGTCAACTCTTAGGAGGCACCCTCCGAGTATTACACTAAAACTTTAGTGACTCTCATTTAATCCCCACAGCTAGGTGGAGAAGCTCTTACAAAATCACTTTCACCTTCTCCGGTGCGGAGAGTAGTCGGGTCTTTTGACACCAAAGAGATCTTCTTCTTCTCAAAACTTCCCTCAAGACAAACCTTGAATCTGATGATACTAAGGTGCAAGCTTGTCGGAGCAACCGTGTGAAATCCCCTCCACACTCCCTCGAAAATTTCCCTTCCAATGATCTTCTCCTTCTCAAACTCCACCCTTTACACTCTCCCTTTCAAGCTCTCTCTTCAAATTTTCTCCAGAAGAATGAAGCTTCAGTGGCTGCCATAGACACTTATCAAGTACCTTGATAAAGCTTAAATATAAGCCTTTGAAAAATCCTAAAAATTAATCTTGGTTACAAAAATCATCCAAGACGATCGCAAGATCATCCCATATGATGTCCTTAAAAATAGGGCTTTAAAAAACCCTAAAACTAAACTCCAGCACCAAATATCGTCCATGACAATCGCAGGATCATCCCGTACGATGTGCAGAATCTGACTTGATTGTCCTAGATGATCACCTGGACGATATGATCAAATTTATACAGATCGTCCAGGATGATATTGTGGATCATCTTGGATGATAAGAAGAAAATTTATGGTATTTCACCGTGGACAATTTCGGAAAATCAAGTATGTCGGCAAACATCGTCTGGTAGGATATACAGATTTTCCAAGATGATCTGATTGAAATATTTAACCATAATTAATTCTCTAATTACATGATAAATTTAGGCATGATTTGTATTAATCATTTAGGATGATCTAGATCGTCCGAGATGATTAGAACAAAAATTAAATCTTAAAACCTTGCCTAAATTATCATTGGCGGCTATTTTCCAAGATCATAAAGGATCATCCTAGACGATCCAAAATCATCCAGTACGATTAGTTCAAAACTTAAACTTCTGGTTTTGACTAGATCTCACTCCCTTGAGTGTGTGTGTGTGTGTGTGTGTGTGTGTGTGTGTGTGTGTATGGTCACCACGCAAGCATACTCTCTTACAGGACATGACTCAAGAAATCAAATTTACATCAATAAATATTACAGACCCTTTATAGCATAACCTTATTCAACTGAATATTGAGCCTGATTCTTTGTTTGATGTTGTATGATATTCCTGAAATGTTAGTATGCACACAAACAAATATAGTATGAAAAATAATATGAGATATAAAGATGTTTGTTATCATAAAAACATAAAACTCATGAGCTTGAGTCGCAACACCCTCTAACTTAACAATTTAAAAAATTTATTAATTAGCCAAACTTTAAAAATTCATAATTAATTATAAAAATTCTAAATTGATCAAACTCAAATCCATTCAACTCCATTTAAAGTCTATTATTTTCTAAAAATGTCTAACCTACAAAATTAAGTTAAAATAAAAAAGTTAGATGCCCGATCAATTATATGTTAAAATTAAGTCAAAATTTCAAAAATTTATAACATAATATAAAAAATTCCAACTCTAGCAAATGTTGTGTCTAATTACTCATCTTAAGTTCTAATATTTAAGAAAAAAATACTAAACTTAAGAAATCACACTAATTTAAAAAATTAACTTTTGACCCTTTGATTAATACATTTAAATAATTCAAAAAAAAAACATATTCTTAAAATCTAATAATTAACCTAAAATTCTAAAAAAAATTAATTTAATCATTTAATCCAGTAATTAATCAATTGACTTAAAATTTAATAACTTGTAATCCCCAACAATTAAATGAATATAATTTATACATATTACTTCTAGTAGCTATTAACTTAGCCCCATGGAAGATGAAATAAACTTCATGGCTCTAGTGTAAACAAAGTTAGTAAATAATTAATAATTAAAATGCACCTTTAAAATTAACATTAGGTTATTAATACTTAAACTCAACTTAAAATCCCTTAAAGTCATTCAACCAATCAAAACACTATACAACTTTAACAAACTACCCAATTCAAGACATATCCAAGCCACACATCGTTCTGCACATACTTTAAATGGTTTGCTAGGACAACCAACTATAGTTTTAGGCTAGGCCAGTGTTTACTTTTCTACTATTGTGGGCCAAATTTTCATGATTTTCACTGTATGCAAATTATTAAATTAGTTTATTAATGTGAGTGTTTATTTAATTTTTTAATATGTGAATTTATATGATGGACAATAGATTACTCTTAGATTATGAATGATCTGGATGCTCACAGGATTTTTTATAGGTGTCCATACTCATGCATGTCTAAAATAATGGGGGCAAAAAAAAGTTTAAAATCAATATAATTTTCTATAGATGCTAATTTTTAAATCCCGCTTAAATTTTAAAAGGGCATGGCCACGTGTGGTTGAAATTTAAGTTATGCAAATATATAACTTCATGGGATGTTTATTTATATTTATTGCTTTTGATAACCTTGCAAGTTGTGTTTGATTCTAGAGTTTTTTTTTTAATTTTCTACATGTACAATTCAATGTAATCAAGAGTTTTAAAGGTGTTATTTAAGTTGGGATACCACATCGAACTTGGAATCCAAAGAGGAGATGTCATCTCTTAGCTAGGGGAGAGTTCTCTTCCATTTGGAGATCCAAATCAAGATGACTTTAATATCCAAAGAGAAAAGAAAACACCCATTCGGGGAGGGGTTTATTTTCATTTTAATATCTGGACCTCAAGAATTTAAGGAGCTCATAAGAGGACAAAGAAGTGAAGATAGAAGGGTATCCCTCTCAAAGTCTCTTGCATCAGTCCTAGGATTAGAATCTAGGTTGTTGTCAGTAGTACCAAACCACTTTTAATTTTTGTAAATTCTAGGTTGTAATTAAAAGACATTTGCCTATAGATATTGATTTATTTAATTAATTTTATTTAAGATTTGTTTACATTATTTGCTAACTAAAAATACCTTCTTTTCTAGCTTTTTTCAATTACCTACTATATTTTGTTTTAGCTGGATAGGATCAGAGGCTTACAAGTGTATGAATAAAATATTTTATACTTAAAATTAAAATTAAAATGCTAGGCCCATAAAATATTTTTAACATTTTATGAAGCTCGGGATTGTTGAGAGTCTGTATAAGCATATTATTACTTTTTCCTCCTTGTTAGGCACCTCCCCGCCTACAGGTTCTAGCACGCCAATTTACCTTTTAAGGTGTTGTCTTGTCAAGGGAATGTTGTGCAATCTATAAGATAAAATTATTTTAACCCTTTTTAAAAAATTGCTTCATACAAATTCATGCATTTATCGATTCAATTGGCATGAAATGCATTAGAAATAGATTTAAATGTGTCTTAAGTTTTAATTGCATTTACTTTAAGCATATTCATCATGTATAAGTCAAGGGGCCAATTAGGATATGCTCTAAATTTAAGTCTCAAAACTTTAATTAATAATATCCCTACCACTCTCTCATTAAAGATCGGACTCATGGTTTTAAAGCGCCTAAGTGGTTATTTGGCTTCCTAATCTAGGCTGAGATAAGTCCAGGTTTTATACTGCATTAGCTAGGTTCATGTCACTATGATTTAGTGCCTTAGACTTAAGATCTAAGGTAGATTCAGAGTCATAAGATCCTAAATATTGACAATATAATCCTAAATTTCTAATAAATTGACTAACACAAATTAAAACTTCTCTTAAAAACAAAACCTAAAGCCCAACATATAGGGTAGGGTGGGGCACTTTTGAACTATTTTAGATTCTAACAGTGCCTCCTACTTCTCCTCCTTTTATCTCCAAAGTAAATGTTCAAATTTGATCTAATCCCAGATGAGGTTCTAAATTCACTACCTTTCAATTCACTCTTTGAAAAACCTTTAAAGGTAAAATTTAT
Organism: Dendrobium catenatum; assembly: GCF_001605985.2. Lineage (NCBI taxonomy): Eukaryota > Viridiplantae > Streptophyta > Magnoliopsida > Asparagales > Orchidaceae > Dendrobium > Dendrobium catenatum. The sequence goes on from NW_021320098.1 coordinate 267,289, forward strand.
GATGTTATTCTAAACGAGAGTATTCGTAAATCTCCTTATGATGTAATTAACTAGAAGGGAATGCGCTCTTAGGAGATTTAGAATCCATATCTACTTTTCAAAAATTAATTATTAAAACTTAATTATTTTACTTTGGGAAAATCAAAATTAATGACGACCGTTATCGTCATATTCAAATAATTGATAATGAATGATATTTTCTTCAATTGGGAAAATATATCATTTGTTGATATAACCTTGAATATGAAATTAATGATAATTCATCTATATTATTGTAGCTAGACATTTGATTAAACTTCAATTTCCCTTTGGGGTCACATGTAGTTCTTTTCTAAATTTGGCTGTGATATTCGGGATAAAATTATTTGAACATGGCGATACTGATGTTACTATAAAACTCCTCGGGACAAATGAAATATCTTAAGATCATCCATTATGATACTAATCGTATTGTACAATTAGACAATCTTTTTCTAATAGGTCGTCTAGATGATTTAACGCTCTCTAATCGTACTGTACGATATATAATCGTAATCCATGATTACCTTAAAATTCTATAAATTGGATGGATTTCCTTAGTTTAATCCACTCAACCTTAAATTCCTTTCTTTTCTCAAACTCATACCCTCACAACTTTAATTTCTCAAATGGCCAGAGGTAGCAAACGAAGTTCCATGACCCAAGGAGGCTCTTCCTCTTGTTGCCCAATCGATGATAGATTTCAAATAACTGAAGCTGAAGCCGCCGCATATAGTAAATATTTTGAGGCTCACATCACCCCCTTGAAAATGCTAAATCAATATGCACTAAACTTCGAGGTGATGAACATTTTGCTTCAACCACTCTTCAATTTCTTCTCTCTCGTGTTTCCCTTCAACTCCAAAAACCTATACAAATTTCTTGTAAATCTAAGGATTAGTATCGAGTCATACATCATGACCTTCTATGTGCATCGCCACCCTGTAAAAATAACTAAAGATGATTTAGGTGAATATATCTACCTTTCCAAAGAAGAACCACATCCTCAATCCATAGTCTCTAGAACTGATTTTGAATGGAGTTCTGAAAATCTAACTATTTAAAATGTCACTCTAAATCAACACTAACCTTTAGTTTACTGTCTAATTCAAAAAGCACGAATTGTCCAGCATATTCTTCGAACCTTAATCATACATAAAGCTAGCAACGTGTCAACATTACTCCACTCCTTTCGTTGGTCACCTACTTCATAATGTCATATATATAATTTGATGAAGCTCAAATGCTTATCAATTATATGCAACCTGCAACTGGTCCTATAGATGCACGTGCACCAAAACTAGCACCAGCACCAATACCACCACTTTCACCATCCTGCCACTCTTACCCTTATGAGGAGACAATACAGAGGTTCGGCCAACTAGAATCTCACCTGGACTCACACATTTAGTAATAATAGTAGTAGTGCGAGGCGGATTTGGGGTGGTTTGGGGAACAATTCTCCTCGATCTAAGAATAATTCTCCTCAATCCACAAATAGTTTTAACAACCCCCACCACCACCACCTAATCAAGGGCCTTCCTACTTTCATTTTTTTTTTGTGATGTATTTCATGTTTTGTAGTTTCTTTCAAGTCATATGTATTATTTTTTTTGTGATGTCAAAAGGGTGAGTAAGTGTTTAGTTATATATATATGTTTACACATATCAATTAGTCTTTTTTCTGGTTATAATTTTGTTTGTGTTCTTTTGATTTATGTTATTTTATCTTATTATTTTAATTTAAAAAAAACAAATAAAAAAATCTTTTTACCCCTATTTTTAAAATCTATCACCTAGAGAGGGGGATATTAGGAGAAAAAAACATTAATTTGCTCATCAACCAAAAATGATTGCCATCATAAAAAAGGGGAGATTATTGCAATCTAATAAGATCCCTAACTTATAATTTATATAATGACAAATATTAAAGATTGAGTTTTTTAATTCTCCTAGAAGATATATTATTATTTTTGTATATGCATACTAATAAGGTACAACATACATCGCTCAACATTACTAAAGACTCAAGTTTGGGTAGAATAGGATGTCAATCAAAAGATTCTGTAATTTTAACTTTCTTATAATTTATATTTCTTTAGTCTTTCCATGTAAGGGTGTATACAAAAATTGATGACCGTGCACACGCATAGGGGGTTGAAGAAAATTTGAGAAGTAATTTTTTTAAACTAATCATACCATAAGATTATAATCATATTGTATGATCAGTTATATAAAGAAGAAGGCTATTGACTATTGAATCATTAATGTTAATGTACTAATTATAATGTATAATATAGATTGTACTGTACGATTTGAAATACCCTAGCAGCCGGATAAATTAAAAAAGAATTTTGAAAAATGAATTTTGAACTAATCTTATCCTGTGATGTTTGAAATATTACTTAAATTATCTCCAATAATTAGTCAATAAAATCATGGTTAATTAAATGTTGTTAATCATAATGTAGAAATCATGATCATATCATATGATTGATAGAGACAAAATCTAGTCATCCTCAAGATCTTACTAGATGAAACTTTGATTTCTAAATTAATCGTACATTATGATATCTATATCGTACTATATGAACTATTGGTATTACACTAATTGTATTGTATGATGTGAATTGTACCGAATGATCGACAAGATAATTTTCAATCGTCTATGTGCTCATCCTGTACGAATAGAGCAAAATTAAACAAAATGTACTATACAAAGTTACGATTGTATTGTATAATATATTTGCTAAAATTGATTAGTTTGTCTACATGATTGTTATTATTGTACATGATGGGTAGTATTTTTGAATTGATCATATTGTATGACCCTAGATCATACTATACAAACATAGACAGCTAAATTAAAAATTTAGGGTTTTTTAGGTCTACTAGTTAAGCAACCTTTTGAAGTCTTTTTCAAAGACTTTGGCTGTTGAAAAAACTATGAGGGAGATTTTTTCATGAGAAATTTGGGGTTTAGATAAGAAGAAGAATGTGAGGTTATTTGTGAGGGAGAAGTGCGAGGGGTTTCACACGGTTGCTCCATGCAAGCTTGCACCTATCTTCCTCCTATATCCTTAGTGAGTTCTTGAATATTTTCTTGGAAGAGAAGCTTCAAAGTCAAGAGTTTAGGGTTCTCTGCCTTCTCTTGGAGTAAGAAAAGATTGCGGTTCTCTTCTATCACCAGAAGAGTGAAGAAGGATTCTAGATTATCTGCCTTCTTCAGGAAGGAGAAAAGGATTGTGGTTCTCCATCACAACCATGAGAGTGAAAGATTCCAAGTTTTTTGCCTTCTCCAAGAAGGACAAAGAATTGAAGGTCTACTGTCGTCATTAGGAGGATGACATAGCTTCTAGTTCTCCACCACACCAAGTTTGGTGGAACTGATTCTTATAAGGGCTTGTCCACCTTGCTGAGAGGGAAAAAAGAGAGACAATATAGTGTTAGTGCACTATCCAGAGTGGAGGACTCCTGGGAGAAGACATATGTCAAGGTTGACCAAACCACTATAAAATCTCTAGTGTGCTCTTTCATATTTGCTTTTTTTTACTATTCCACATTTTTATTTCTCCAATTTAAATTTATTGCATGAATCTAATCATTTACTATCAACTATAATTAGGTTAATCTGTGGTTTGCTAAAATGAAAATTTTTATATCTTGATTAATATATTTGTGCCTTAAAAATAAAAAAATATTTTAAACTCTAATTTGCTTTCATCTGTGTTTGATTAATTACTTATTCAAAATCATTTTAAAAAATCATTTCTTAGCATAAATTCTTTTTGTCCCATTAGAAAAATATCCACTCGAGGTCTATAAGGTACCCTTGGATGAAGCAACCTATGGTTGGCGATAATGATCATTCTATTAGATTTGGTCGACTACCTCCTATAACCAAGTAGATCATGGACCATGATGGACCAGGACGAAGAAACCATGGGATCTTGATTGGGCTCATCATCACTCCCCCCACCATCCACTTTTAGTGCAACATGATGAAATTTTTTATTTTTAAATATCAAATCTTCAAACACCAAAACCATACTATTATTATATGTCTGATAACACGTATCTCTACATATCTGATTGATTACTAGCATTAATTAAAATTTATCTCTCATTATCAGGAGGGAGGGATAATTAACTAAGAGCTAACACTTATAGGAAACCAAAATTCATATCTAAAGTCCCCACAAAATGAGGATGAAATCTTTAGGTAATGTCTTATCTGCAAACCCAATCTACCTTATGAAAATTTAACATTGTTGCAATCCATGACCCCTAGTTTGAGCTTTTGATAATGACAAATAATGTTGTCTTAACATCTATTTATTGAATATCCTTTCATTTATACTATTGTTTGTGAGAACTAACATTTCAGGAAGATTACAAGTTACTCAGTACAACAGAAGACTCAAGACTGGGTAGAATAGGAGTGTGAGTCCGAAACAATGTAATTTTCTATTTATTTTAGTTTTCACTTTGCTTGAGTCTGGCCACAAACTGTATGTGAGTCTGAGCAATCACACACACACATGGGGGAGGATTTTTTAAAAGAAAATAAAAATGAAGATTTTTTTCTATTGATCGTACTGTACGACTTTATATCCTACTGTACGATTTGATCCGTTTAAAACATATTTCTTTGAATATATTATACTGTGCGATTTATATTGTACTATACAATGTGTTACTAATCCAAAACCCTAGCCGCTGGATTTGTTTAAGTAAGTTTTATCAGTCGTTCGTACTATATGATGTAATTCATACTATATGATTTATTTCAAATACTTACTTAATATAACCCGTGATTAGTGGAATAAATCAAGGCTTAATCACTGATTGGTCATCGTACTGTACGAATCTATTCATACTATACGATGAATATAGACGAGTTTTAATCATCCCGGACATCATCCTGGACAATCTCTTATTTTAACTCATCATACTGTACGATATCTATCATACCATATGATGAACAGAGGCCAATTTGTACCCCGGAGATCAGCCTGGACGATCCGTTGATTTGTTCTAATCATATTGTACGATGTTGATCGTACCCTACGATGTACAGAGACGAATTTTGATCGTCCCGAATATCATCCTGTACGAACAGAAGAGTGGAGGTTTGTACGGTATGATATTTTATCGTACTGTATGATTTATTTTGAACTGTTCGTAAACCTTCATACCAGGACGAAGAGTGTTATACATATCGTACTGTACAATGTGAAATCGTACTGTACGATTGTAACAGCTACTTTGAAAATTTTCAGGGATTTTGGAGCCCGTTTTATGTGTCAATATTGTTATGTTTTTTAGTGTGTGACAAAGAGAGGAGAACATGATTAGAGAGGCAATCCTTAGGAGAGAGCTTTTGAGAAGTTTTTAGGGTTTGAGAGAGAAAGGAGAGGGTGAGCTTGGTGAGGGAGAAGAAGTGTGAGGGAGATCACACGGTTGCTCCGTTCTTGCTGCATCTTTCTCCTCCTGTGGCCCGAGAAGAACTTGTGGTAGGCTCTTTGAGGGAGAGACTCTTCTACATCCGTGACCTCGAAGGTAGTCTGCCTTCTCCAGGAGGGAGAAAAATGAGAAGGTACACTACCGTTGCCAGGAGGGTGAGAAGAGCGCTTGGCACTCCGCCACGCCGGGTTGGTGAAAGTGAGTCTTGTAAGGGCTTCTCTGCCTTGCCGAGGGGGCAAAAGGAGAGCTATAGTTTTGTAGTGAAATTCCTCATAGTGGAGAACTCCGGGGAGTGGACGTAGGTCATGGTTTGACCAAACCACTATAAATTTCCGGTGTGCTTTTTCCTTATCGCTTTTTATTTTTGCTTGCACTTTATTTTTCTTATATTTGCTTGGTGATAATTGTGAGAGAAAAAATAATTTATGTTTTGCATGTTGAGTTCAATCAATTGGTTTCATATTAGTTAAAGTTTTCTTGTTAAAGTTTAAAAAAAAAACCAAAAATATTAGAACTCTTGCTTAGGATTTTAAATTATTGCAACAAATTTTCACAATTCACCCCTTCTCTTATCAATCTAGTAATTTCAAACATAGAACTAAATCCATTAAAAGTCCCACAAAAGTAAGGGAGGCTAGAGATTTGTTGGTGCATGATAATCTATCTACATAAAGTAATAAGTAGTGCATGATAGTGTACCTATAAAGAAAGGGTAAATAATTGCACCACAATGTGACGCCACTAGATATGCAACATGCATACAATAAGACAAAAGGCGAATGTGTTATGGGTACACATGTGACATCTGAGGATGCTACATGAGTCAAAAGATGAGTTTAAGTTCGAGCTTGATCCTTCTATGCAAGTAGATAGGAGTCGACAAGACTCGAACTATCAAATAAATAGATGACAATGACATCAACCGAGATGTTTATTTTATACTTTTATATTAGGCCTTTAAGGCCTATAACAAAAAAAATTTCATCATTAAAGATATAAAGCTGGCAATGAACCCGATCCTCTATAAACAATTAGATGAATGTTCAATAGATAATTACAAAATATCCCCTAAACACCTGCATAGGCCCCTACAAGCGTGTTGTATTTGCATATGTGACATCTAAGGATATTGTGTGGGTCAAGAAATGAGCTTAAGTTTAAATCTAATCCTTCTCCTTGATAGGATAAGAGTCGACATGACTTGAACCAATGAATAAGTATACGATCACGACATCGATCGGGATATTTATTTTATTATGCTCATATTAGTCCTTTAATACCTATAACCTGGAAAATTCATTAATAAAAACATGACATCGATAATGAACTCGATCTTCTATGGCTAAGTTTGCGGAGTCAACAAGGTTATATTAGTAAAATACAAATGTTCATAAATACCCCGATGGTGGCCATGTTGATTGTATATCTCAACCATAGGGGTTAATTCCAAATATTCGAAATGCCTCCCAAACTCTAATGAAAAAAAAAAAACCTTAGAAAATATCAATATTCAAAATATTTAAAATTGAAATAAGACATCAAATACTTAAGGTAAACTCATCCATCTTCCACAACAGTTTGCCGAGGTGGACAAATCCAAATATCACTTCAGCTCACAAAGAGTTAATATCTTGTCGAAAATATCATTATAATTCATTCTCAAATAATATCTTATCAGTAAGGATGTGACATGTGTCCTATAGCATGTGGTCCTACCACCAAATGACATCGTAGGTAAACGGTTGTGATCGAGGCCCTTTGAACTGAGTGGTTTGCCACCAAATGGCACCATTAAATTACAATCATGTCCAGAGCACATATACTCCCCAATAGTACTAATTTCTTGAGATATGAATCAATAGGATATAATCGATAGAGCACAAATCCCTTTGTTAGCTAAGGTAGATTTAAATTTATCTCCTTAGATAAATACTCATCCTAAGTCTACAAGGTACCCTTGGACAAAGCAACCCATAATTGTTGATAAGGATCTTTCTATCAGGTTGGGTCGACTACCTCCTCTTACTAAGTATACCATGGACCATGATGGCCCAGGATAATAGAACAATGGGATCTTGATGGGGAACACCATCTATTCCCCCACCATCCTCTTTAAGTGCAATATGGTAAAAGTTTCAAATTTTAAATATTAACCAATGATGCTACTATATGCCGGATATCATGTATCCATGGATACTATGAATTCAATTAATGAATAACCTTAATAAAAAGTTCTCTCTCGTGATCGAGAGGAGTAATTAATTATAGGAGCTTGTGCTTATAGGAAACCAGAACTCATACCATAAAGTCCTTGCAAAATGAGGGCGAAATCTCTTGGTGGTGTCTTATTTTAAACTCAATATGGCTTCTAAAAATCTACCACGTCAATATTTTGATTTCTTCATCAAAGATTAGATCAACAAGATTTTGCAATGAGGTGAGGAGGGATGGTCTTTCTAGGGAAATATGAGAAAGCCATATTCATAATAAAGTTTGAGTATTAATAACTCTTTAAAATAGGAAATAGAAATCTGTATAATTTCAAAAGGTGAAGAGAATGTGCCAATGGGGGTGGAGATCTATTTAATGTAGTTTAAATTTTTCCTTCTATAAAGCACAATGAAAGTGAAGGTTATTTTCCCCATTGGTAAGACATTTAACTGTTGCATGTTGAATGATCAAAGATGTTCAAGAAGAGTAGGAACCATCATAGAGGTCCTTAGCTTTAGCATTAAGCAGGGGTTTTTGAGGCTTAACATTAAGGTGGAGGTTAACAAGCTGCTTAATTTCCAAGCTTTCAATGTGTTCGGAGATCATATTTTCACTCTAAATCATAAACTCATAACCCTCATGCATATTGCTTTCAGCCTTTTAGCCAAATTCAGAAAAGCAAGGGATGAAAAAATAGGAAATTCAAGCAAGAAAGTACTTTTTTGCCTCTATAATCATAATTCTTCTTTTTGAATTTTTTTTCTTTAACTCTCAAAAGTTTAGGACATATTTGGGATCTTTTTATTTTAATTGCTTTTTTAAAATATATTAATTTATTTCATGTTTTTTTTTTTAAACAACATCAACATCAAGCATTTATCCCACTATGTGGGGTCGACTACATGAATTATTTTTCTCCATTATCTCCTATTAAAAGTCAAATTTTCATTTAGATCTAATAAAGAAAGGTCATTTCTAATATTTTCTAACCAAGTATTTTTAGGTCTACCTTTACCTTTCTTAACATAGGTTAAATCTAAAACATCTACTCTCCTAACTGGGTCATCAGAAAGCCTTCATTTTAAGTGACCAAACCATCTAAGGTGACTCTCTCTAATCTTATCTACCACTGGAGCTATTTCAACCTTTTCACGTATATGCTCATTTTTATCCTGTATCTAAGAGTAAAACCACTCATCCACCTGAGCATCCTCATCTCTGCAACACTTCAACTTAATATTATGTTTCTCTTCTAATGGCCAACATTCTACGCCGTAAGATATTGCAGGTCCAACCATCATCTTCTAGAATTTTCCCTTAAGTTTGAGTGGTACTTTTCAATCACACAACAAGCCCAATGCATTGCTTCACTTCGCCCATCCAACTTGAATTCTACTAATAATATCTCCATCTATTTCACCATCACTCTAAATAACATACCAAGATATCTAAAACTTATACTCTTATTAATGACTTGATTGCCCAAAGTTTCAAACCCCCCACTATAACTATTACTACTAAAATTGCACTCCATATATTCAGTTTTAGATCTACTCAAACGAAAACCTTTAGACTCTAAGGTTGGCCTCCATAATTCAAGTTTACCTTCAACTCCCTCTTTAGTCTTATCAATAAGAAGAATATCATCAGCAAAAAGCATAAACCAAGGAACATCCTCTTGTAAATCTCTAGTAAGAACATCCATGACTAAAGCAAAAAAGATATGGGCTTAAGGCTGATCCTTGATGTAATCCAACTAAAATTAGAAAATACTTGGTCAACCACCTTGTATTTGAACACAAGTAACAGCTCCAGCATATATATCCCTAATGACTTGAATATAAACATTATTAATCCTTTCTTTTTTAGAACTCTCGATAACACTTCTCTTGGAACTTTATCTTATGCTTTCTCTAGATCAATAATTATCATATGAATATCTTTCTTTTTCTCTTTATACTTCTCCATCAAACCTCCGAATAAATGTATGGCTTCCATAGTAGACCTACCTGGCATGAATCCAATTTAATTTTGAGAAATATTAATATCACATTGTAACCTATGCTCCATAAATCTCTCCCATAGTTTTAAACTATGAGACATCAACTTAATTCATCTATAATTTGCACAATCTTGTGCATCGCCTTTATTCTTAAAGATCTAGCATCTTATTCTCCCCACATCTAGCATCTTTTTAGTCTTCAAAATAATATTAAAAAGTTTAGTAAGCCAAGAAATTCATTCATTTCCTAAGCATTTCCACGCCTCTATTGGAATATCATTAAGTCCAACAGTTTTCCCACACTTCATTTTCTTTAAAGCCTCACTAACTTCAATTTTAGTAATACACTGGTAAAATTAAAAGTCTCTATTTTCATTTAGAGTGTTAAGGCCACTAAAGTAAATCATATTTTCACAATCTTCATTGAAAAGTTTAGCAAAATATCTCATTAACCTTTGTTGAATATCCTCTTCTAAAAAATACTTGTTGATATTTATCCTTAATGCACTTTACTTGAATTAAATCCTTACTGCTCCTATCTTTTTGTATGGCTAATTTATACATAAATATTTCATCCTTTTTTACTATCTAATCTATTATATAAATCATTAAAAGTTGAAGTCTTTTCATCGCAGAATGCTTTCTTAAACTCCTTATGTTCAACTTTATATCTTTTCTAATTTTCAGAATTTTTACATCTAAACAATTATTATAATAGAGCTTCTTTTTTTGATATTTTCTTGCACATTTTGATTCCAACACCAACTGTTTTTACTATTATAAGTTTTTCCTGTTGTTATTACATACATATCCTTTACAACATTCTTAAAATTACAAACTACTAATTCCCACATAACATTATCTTCCTCATACACCGACAAAATCTTAATATTGTGAATCTTACTCTCAAAAATATTTTTGTTAGAGTTTTAAATGCCACAATCTAATCCTAGAACAATGATATACTATCTTTTGCATACTATGCCCCTTCATCTTAGTGTCCAAAACTAAAAAACAGTGTTTGGTACATAAATTTTCAGTCAGAATACCTTTATAATCTTTGCAATCTAAACGATTTATTTTTCTTACCAAAATATAATCAATCTGAGTTTTACTATATCCATTCTTATAAGTAAAAAGATACTCATATATTTTCTTAAATAAAGTATTAGTAATAATAAAATTGTAAGCTATAGCAAAATTTAATTTAGTCTTACCACTTTCATTAGTCACTCTAAACTCATAACCACCAGAAATATTTTTAAAATAATCTACTTCTCTACCAACATGTCCATTTAATTCTCCTACGATAAAAACTTCCTTCAAGAGCAATTTTTTGTATTAATTCTTATAAGCCATTCTAAAATTTTAACTTAAAGCACATATCAAAATCTACTTCAAGAGCATAAGTACTTATAATATTAATAATTCTATCATCAATAATAATCTTCAAAACTATAATTCTAACTTCAATTCTATCAATTTTTATAAATTATCTTTCAAACTCTTATCTATAATCACACCTACACCATTTTTAGTACAACTCCTTCCAGAATACCTAAGTTTAAATCATAAACTATCAATCTCCTTAACCTTCTCTCCAATCAATTTAATTTCCTAAATGCATAAAATATTTATCTTCCTATAAATCATAATATCAATTAATTCCATTAATTTACATGTAATGGAACCTATGTTCAGCGATTCCAACCTAATTTTAATTTCATGGACTAAATTCTTTACCCACATCAGTCCATGATGTGGAAACTCTTGCCTATTTAACACTGCATCCGAGCACCGATGGAGCAACTCTTGCACACGTATCATTTTATTTAGGCCATACAACACGTCGCTTCCAAGGAACGTCCTAGCATTAACATAATGTATTAAAGGATTCATGTCATGATTATTCGACAAATTTTACACTAACTGTCAACTACCTAACGCAACCCTCCACTTTTCTCATCCAAGACATGGGACCTAGCAATGACTGTTTATTTTTTAACTTTTTTTAACAAATAAATTATTTTTAAAATATTTAAAATAATTAAGATGTTCTCAAATATTTTAAAAATTACCATCCAACCATCACCACCCCAACATCACAATCATCACCATCATTACCTTGCCAACCACTGCTAATGTTCTCCGGCTACTACAACCACCACAATATAAATCAGCTTAATTAATATTAAATAAAACAAAAATATATATTTTTCAAATCTCAAATATAATTTATTTTGCACTGAAATGAGCTAAAAATTCAAAATGAGGAAAATAAGCAGCCTGATGCATTATGTTATACGTGCATCTCCTACCATTTATGTGAGTCTAATGACTTTCATGCCAGCAGTATATCATCATCAAACAATACCTTAAAACTATAAGCTGGCAATGCACGACAAAACTGTCTCATAATAGCCAAAAGAACAGGAATAAGAAATTCAACAAATTAGAGAACAAGAAAGAATTCAATCAATTTGTTTCACAGTGTCAGCTCTCTAACTAAAATTTCACGCATGGAAGTTCTCCTCTTTTCATTTCCAGGTATGAGAAATCAACTCATCCAGAACCTCAAAAGATGTCAGGATGAAATCGGTCGGGCATGGAGCTGCCTTGTTGGGCTTGCTTGAGATGCATCGCCAGTGCATAGTTGTTAACCTGCCATGGAAAAAAGGTATATGTTAGTATGGGTGTAAAAGAGCCTAGCTTGAGCCAATATCAAGGGTGTTCGTGTTCGAACCATTAGAATTTTTTGTTGATTTGAGATTGACTTGTTTTTTACATTGTTCGTAAATATCATGTTTGTGCTCGGCTCTACGACGAGTCAAACATGATTCAATTTTGAACAAATTAAAATAAATAAATAAACAACAAATTGAACACGATGTAATCATTATACACATCTACTAACCACTTAATAAATAACAAATTATAAAATTAAAACATACGCTAATAACAATCCAAATGCAATAAATCAAGACTTTGTTTGTGTTCGACTTGTTAACAAAAGCAGCCCAAAATAACTATATATTTTTGGGAATATTTAGGTCAATTAGGTAAACTCACACACATAATACATACGTAAGACTCGAATCTAAGATTTCTTCATTGATAACTAAAGCTACCAACCAACATATCAAGATGAGCTGCTTAAATAATAATTTAATATCAGCTCCCGAAATGAACAAACCTAATACTGGTTTCTTTAATGAGCTCAATGCGAGAAGTCCAAGAACCAAGAGCTTTTTTGACAGCACTATACGTTAAGACTCATGATGTAAAAGATTATCACACCAGAAAAATTTACACACCTCAAGCTTACGTAGCTGTTCTTGGTACCGAGAAAGGAGCTGTTTTAGACTTTCCAGCTCCTGATTCTTCTCTTCGAAGTCTTTCTGACGTTGATGCTGGATGGTAACTGCTTTTTTAAGAATAGCATTTTCTCCAAACAGCAATTTAACCTGTTCTTTGAGAATCATGCTTTCCTGTCTCAAATCAAATGGAATTTTCAATTACAATCAACAAGAAAAAGATTAATTTTAAATTTGAAGAAATAAAGAAAATACAAAATACATTGTGGAAGTTCTTTGTTGCTTCAACATTAGCCCGCGCAACAATAGATTTTTCCAGGACATCTAGAGCTCTAAAGGCACGAGCCCTTGCATCCTCTATGCCAGATGAATTCATAATTTCTCTTACTAAGAGATCCACCCATTCCGATCCATCTTTAGGAATATTGTTGGTAGCAGGTTCTCCTGAAGCTGAATTACAAGCAAAACATTGTTCAAAACCATCTCTCAGTTTCCATTCACACAAATCGCTAGATTAGCATCCCATAATAACAACGACCGTGGTGTTCGGTGGCCATAATTTAACGAAAGTGAGAAAAGTTAAAAATTCAATATGTAGATACAAGTTATCCTTTAAAAAACATCCATTATTTCAAAGTCCCATGACATGGTTTCAAAACATAAAAAATGGGGGAGAATTAATATAATATGAACTAATAGAGTCCATGAAATTATAACCCAGATGAATTGGCCCTAAATCGTTCATGGTAAGATGTATGGTTTCAAATTTCTTGCAGAGCGCAGATTGTCTAAAAACACTAAATGCCGATATTTATATCTCAGATATGAAAGTCCAGGAAAGAACTGTACCCATTTTAATTGTTGAGATTAAGCATTTGTTCAAATAACTCATCTAGTATATGAAACTCACAGAAGTGCATGGCAAGGAAGCAGTTTCAATAAGATCAAGCATTATTATGACGAAAGAAAGGAAACTTTCAAAGAACATGAACTTGTCATAGAAGCAAGGTAAGACAACACGAAGCAGTTTCCACAGTCCCAAATTGACAACCATGGCAGAACTATTCGTACTTGCAAGGAAATAATCATGCAATAAGAAGAACAAAATGGTTCAACCATGAACATGTGAATATATTTCAAGTTTTCTACGTAGCTTACTGTGTTAATGAACGCCATATACATATTTAAAACAAAAAGTTACAAGCTACGCAGCACTCGTATCCCAATCTATTAATATGAACAACTGTAGCACATATGAACCAAAGGTATCATTTCTCACTATCTTATAATTGTCAAATAAATAAAATAAATTCCGATAATACTTTCAGGTTATATCATCAAGTGTTTCAGGGCTACAACGTTCATATAACACTTTTAAGTTATAGCTTAGATCATGAAGCACAAAATCATATGATTCGCTGTCTAATACCTTTTGGATATGGATTCTTAGATTCCATTTCGGATACACTATTTTGCATATTCAACATAAATATCTTAATGCAATAGCGAGAGAGCAAATAAATTCTTCTAAGTTCATATATTATTAATGCATTCCAAAAAGAAGATAATATATTACAATTTAAGCTACCTTATAGATTAGTTAGTATTAAAGGATTCTGCACAAATTCTAGCAAACAATTTAACGCAAATACAAGACACCAACTTTGAAATAATCATCCACTTATTATTTATGTCGTTTTTCATGTTTATTTTAATATTGTTGTTGCCGGTTCCAAGCCATGGCAAGAAAAGTGACAAGTTGTATTAGGTAGCAGAGAGCCAGTATAAAACTTGTAGAACAATCATAAGATGAGCCCTTTAATATATTTTGTTAATACTAGGCCGTTTCTTAGAAGTGATATGCTGTATGACTTGAACATAACAAAATGTGTGCAAGGGCCATTGTAGAGGCGCCAGGTGTAATATTAAATAAACAAGGGTTCCCACATCATATATAGATGTGCGAAAATAACTAGTCCATAAAATTAGAATTTGAATAGTAAATTGGAATATAGGTACTCTTAGAGGCAAATTAATATAATTAATAGAAGTTATGATTCATAGAAAGAAAAAAATTCTATATGTTCAAGAAACTAAATAGTAATGTCAGGGTCGAGTCGACCACGTGAGATGAGTTTCGAAAGTGAAAGAGCGCGATGTCGCGCAAAACTTACCCGTCACGGAAAACCTACCCGACACGTGACGACCAAAAATTCAAATCTCTGACATGGCCGCCGTTCACGAAATGGACAGTGCCAGGGTGTTCAGAACAACTGAAATAACTATGATCGACCCCCATATTTGTCAAAGTTATCGATTGACAAAAAATCTTAATTTTGCGCATGAATCGAGGCAATATCACAACATTAACTAGCTCATATGATAGCAACATAATGACGATGCTAATGCACGATGAATAAAAAAATTCATATCAACTTTATATTTAGAATTTATTAACAAGTAATTGTTGGCCTCTACACATCCGCCAAATCAGCACGAGCAAAAGAGGCGAATTTTGTGACTCAAATGATGATTGTAATATCAAGTAATTTGACTTTGCCAATTTTTTTTTCCTAAAGCCATTGTAACTCGAAATGGCAAACTGTCTTCGGCATAACATTTATATTGTAGTATTTTAATTACATGAAATTTTTCATAATTTTCGGGCACTAGTGCAAATCCTTAAGAAATTGACATTTGCCGATGCAAGTGAGGATTTTGGGACCTTGAGGTGTTCATTTTACAAATTGATTTCACCAATATTTTTTAAATAAAATGATTTATTTTAAGAATATTTTCTATAATTTTTGAAGTCCCAAAATAATTTCTATAAATTTTATACTAAAAATTGATTAAATTATATAATAATATTAATTATTATCTTATTATTTTATTATAAAATATCCCAAGTCACTACTAAATCCATTAAAAAGATGTTTAATGCATGCAATCAGCTAACAGAGAATGATTTAGGGAAATTGGAGAGAATTTTGAGACAGAAAAACGAAAGTTAGATTCGGAGGTCGTATAGCGATTTTCATCCGTGGACCCGGTTGGAAAAATTGCTTGTCTCGCTGTAAGAAATAATGACTCTATTTTTTATTTCAATAATTTTGTATTTTTTGTATTTTTCTGATCAAATATGTATTTTCATTACGAAAAAATGAGGATAATTTTCTATTGGTAAAACTTTCAATGCAGAATTTTTTGTATGTGATAGATCTCGTCAATATGAGCATTTGTGCCATAAAATATTGAATTTTCACCAGTTAAATTGAAATATATGATTTTTTGAAGTAAATGTATAGTGTACAAATTTGATGTATGTAATTATTAGCTACTTTCAGTGGATATAAAGATTTATTATTTAGAATCTTTGATTGATTAATTAAAAATATAAAATAGACCATTCTTCCAATTTTGATTATGGGGTATCATAGTCGGTGCTCGCAACACATCACTTAAATGGTCAAACCACCTCTGATCGCCAAACATAATGCAACGTTGCGACCGGATCACCGAATTTACCTACGAAGGAG
>NW_021320098.1:284019-329067 GCF_001605985.2 Dendrobium catenatum
ACATACATCATCATCATCGTCGTTGCTCACTCCTGCTAAGGTATAATGTCAAACTCTAAAAACTCCAAATCCCGTTTTCAGTGCTCGCAGCGCGCCGGGGGACCACCTATATAGCTTTTGTAGCATGGTGGGAGAGAGTTCGGTGCAACACTTGCGGTGAGGCTGGTAGACCCTATATACGCTCTTGTAGCGTGGCGAGAACAATCTTAAGTACCTGTGTACATGCTTTAATGCCTACGGGGAAAACTTGCGCATTTTCAAACAAGTACCTCGAAGACTAATATACGCTCTTCTAGTGCGGTGGGATTGAAAATCACGACCACGGTGTCGCCTGAAACCTACCATACATGCTCTTGTAGCATTGTGAGAAGGCCCAGCCCCCTAAAATTCCCCTAAACAGAAAAGACGCCAAGAGGATGCCGAAATTTTGACTGACAGGGGACTTGACTAGGACAATTAAAAGGAAACAAAACTTGAATTGAACTACAAGGAACCGGACTTTGAATTAATAAATGTACGGTCATACTAAAAATACAAATGCTAAGTAACAATCCAGATCATTCAAACAAACATCAATGAACAAAGCAAAGGGAAAATGGTGAACAAACCCTCAAGTACACACAAACGATGAACAGTGAAATTAAAATGACTTGTGACACTCAACAAATCAATTTACAAATGAAAACAGCGACTCGCAAACACAAAGGAAAGACTTGTGATGAATATACTAGTACTTTGAAGAAACAATAGATTTGAAATGAGCATGGTCCTCCTATAGTCGACGCCAATTAACTCGCAAGCATACACATCAGCCACTTCTGAACACTAAAAGTCAATGTGCGATGAGCTTCCTACAAACATGCATAAAGAAGTCAGTGATGCTCACATTAACATGCAACAAAGATTGAAGGTTGATATGCAATGAAGGCAGCAATTTTCCAACCAACACGCATAGGGAGATAAGCGATAAATATAATACATCTAGTAGTCAATGTTAACTTGTAGAGAAACACATTAATATGCCTGTAAACAATAAAGCTTCTTGCAAACATAAACAGTGCAATATACGATGAATGCGAACACTTGCCGACAATGATGAAGATTTGTCGTATGCACAATAGTATGCCTCTGAATGATAATCAGCAACAGGAAATAGATGTTATAATACCCTTGCAATTAACCACCATTCAATGTCAAGCAAAGACACTAATCCCCTGCAAATAAAGGTGATCGATATACAATAAATGGGAATACCTACGAGCCACTGCAAGAGAGGCATCATGTACACAACATGGTATCCACAAGCAAATTTAGAAGAACAGTAGTAAATGCAAAACCTAAGGGTAGTAATAGAAGATTTGCATTCAATACACAGTTGAAGATTTACAATACATATAGCAGTCTTGCTTATAAACAATGATAGTGAACGTATTGCAAGTGTGGAAGATCCTTTATAGGCATGAGTAAGAAATGGCAAAGAATGCGACACACTGCCTGCAAGCAAAAGCAACAAACCTGTGATGAATGAAATTATCTATGAGCAACTGTAGGAAATTCATCAATGGACAACATCTCATCTGTAAGAAGCAGCAACCAACCTAATGGAACATGAATGTCGACTGCTTGCCCGCAAATGCATAAACAAATCTTGCATTACACAACAGCTTGTAAGAAGCGACCAGTGACCTGTAGCGCAACGCTACGATTCACAAGTAAGCAAAAGCAGGGAGTCAGTAGTAAAATTTGTGGGCCACTGATAAACTAAGGCAATGAATTTGCGATGCTAGGAAATCACATCAAATAAATCAGCTTACTTACAAGCGATAGTTAGAAGACTACTGAAGCACCGCATAGCTCGTTTGTAGGTTGAAATATACTCTTGCGGGCTAAATATTGAAGAAAAAAATAGCTTGCAGAAGATGAAATGAGACACAGTGCACTGCTAAACAACATCATCGAATCCGAAACACTAATACAAGCAGACAAAAGGCGTCCACTGGCTCTGCAAGGAAGTTTGCGTCTTTCAAATGACCATTACTTGCTAACAAGAGTTTAGTGTTGCATGAAAACCTACCTACAATAACTAGCAGACAACCCATAGGGCAGCGCCACAACACCGGATCTACAACACTCATACAAGCGGACAGAAGGCATCCACTGACTTTTCAAAGAAGTTCGCGTCATTCAAATGATCAGATCTTGCCAACGAGAGTTTAGTGCTGCACGACAGCCTACCTACAATAAGCAACAAGCACCCATATCGCAACACCACACCACCGAATCCATAACATTCGTACAAGCAGACATAAGGAGTTCATCAACTCTTCAAGGAAGCTCGTACATCTTTCAAATAATCACTATTTATCAACAAGAGTTTAGTACTACACGACAGCCAACCTACAATAAGCAACGGGCAACCCATAACGCAGCACTACGACTCACCTGCAAGCAGCGGCAAAAAATTTGTGATAAAAACTGTAGACCATTAGTGGAAGGCTCCTGATGCGTCGTATAGTGTATTTGCAAGTAGAAGTATATTCCTACAGATTGAATATTGAAGAAAGTGAAGACTTGTGAAAAACGAAATGAGTTAAATAGCATTGCCAAAGCGTGGCAAATGAAGATCAACGTGTTGTTAAATCATGCCAACGGATCCATAACACCCATACAAGCGGATAGAAGGTGTTTGCAAATTCCAAAAATAAGATCTTGTGTGTTTTTCAATAATAGTCATTTACACAACTGATCATTACAAAAATACCCCCTCATACATTAAAAAGCATACTAACACATTCATAACATGCATACATTTGCAATGTGCAGCGTGCGTCATGCAAATACACCACTCAATATGCAAACTATGCCACACTGTGGAGACGCATCACAATAACAGGCAAAATGCATCGTGCATATACATGTTGCAACATACAAAATGCACTGCACAAGTGTATAACGCAAGCACATCATAACTGCATGTAGTTAGGAATGAATAGACATGTTGCAGGCATCCTCACCTAACATATGAATGTAGTAGATGTATATACATTCCCGCATGCAAAATACACGTTGCAATACACAACATGCATCATGCAAATGCATCATTCAAGAATGCAAAAATGTGTCACACTATGGAACAATTATTAGGTCCGGTGATCAGACGTACAGCTACGTTCGGTCACCACTGATTTACCCAGTATTTGCTCGGTATTGCTAGGTATTGCTTGGCAATAACGAGAAATACCGCTCTGTGAAAACCAATACTGAGTAAATACCAAGCAATACCGAGTAATACCGAGTTTTTCTGGAAAAAACTCGGTATTGCTCGGTATTAATCGGTATTACTCAGTATTTAATCGGTATTTGTCTTCACATAATGGTATTTCTCGTTATTGCCGAGCAAAATCGACAAATACGTGGTTTTGTGTCTGCTATGTGGCACGATCTCAGTGTCGGCCGAACGTAGCTCTATGTCCTTTCACCGGACCAAATAAAAGTTCCACACTATGACGACATGTTGCCTTAATATACAACCACATAATATATATACACATTGCAAAATATAGAACACATCATGCTAGTATACTGTCCATCATGCAAAGCATACTGGATAGCAGCAGTGTGTTACACCAATATAAAAATGCATCTTGCAAAATATATTTCTAGACTATACACTCATATGGGCCTCAACGAGCGTGATGTATGCACACACGTGATGTCTAAGGATGCTACGCGGGTCAAGTAATGAACTTAAGTTCGAGCAAGATCCTTCTGTGTAAATAGATAAGAGTCAACACGGCTTGAACTGTCAAACAAATATATAATCGTAGCGTTGACCAGGATATTTATTTTATACATTCATATTAGGCCTTCAAGATCAACTACAAGAAAATTTTTAATAATAAAAGCATAAAGCCGACGACGAAACAAATCCTCTGTTAGAAAGTAGACGGAGTTGACAAGGTTCAAGTAATAAAATGAAATTGCACATAGGAACCTTGATGATAGCCAAATTGACAGAAAATATCAACCGGAGAGGACCCCAAATATTTAAAATGTCTCCAAATTCCCTTAACTTCAATGTATTTGTGAACAATGTAAATATTTAAAATTGAAATAAAACATAAAATTACTTAAAGAAAAATACTTATCCACCCTCCGCAACAATTTGCCGAGGTGCACAAGCTTAAAAATTACTTCAGCTCACAAAGAGAAAATGTCTGGTTGAGAATATCACTAGGATTCATTCTCAATCCGTCTCTTGTCAGTATAAATATGGTATGTGTCCTCTAATTGGTGATTTCGCCACCAAATAACATCACAGGTAAACGATTATAACCGAGACCCTATGACCGGGTGATTTTGCCGCCAAATGGCACCATTAAATCATGGTCATAATCAGAGACCATATATTCCCAATGGCTTCAAATCCTTAATTAATGTATCAATAGAATATGATCGATATGGCACAAAACCCTCCATTAGCTAAGGTGGGTTTAAATTTGTCCCATTAGATAAATATTCACCCCAGGTCTACAAGGTACCCTTAGACGAAGCAACCAATGCTGCCGACAAGGATCCTTCTATTAGGTTGGTTCAACTACCTCTTTTAACTAAATAGACCATGTACCATAATGACCCGTGACGACATAACCATAGGATCTTAATCGAGTCAATCATTACTCCCCCCACCATCCACTTTAAGCATACTGTTACTATACGCCAAATGAATTTCGAAATCTAAATGTTAAATTTTAAATACTTAAATATACTGCTACTATACATCAGATACTATGTATCTATTTGACGACTAACCTTAATCGAAGGTTCTCTCTCGTTACTAAGTGGGTTAATTAACTATAGAGGCTTGCGCCTATAGGAAACTTGAACTCATCTTATAAAGTCCTCACAAAATGAAGGTGAAATCTCTGCGTAACTTCTTATTCAAAACCTAATATGTCTTCTAAAAATTTATACCAAAATTACTCATTAAAACTCTCCTTGATGACCCGAAGAAAAGAAAGGGGCTACGAAGAGCCCGGGGCATGAATTTTTGGAGCCAGGAGCTCATAGGCGACACCCTCATTTAGTGATTTGGGGCATAATGCGCACTTACAACCCATGACACATAACATGCTATTTTATTTCTTTCTAAAGACAAATATTCACAGGGTGTACGACACACTTATGGGGCGCGTACGAGTCTCCTGACTTTAACAGCTGGCGTGCATGCTACATAGGACAACTGTATACCCATGATACCCCATTGTCATTTTGTGCTTGGAGTTTGGTTTAGCGGATCTTACAAGGGGATCAATTTTTTTGTTTATAAATAGGGAACTCGGCCGTAATTCATTTCCTTACACGCTTTAATTTATAGAGCGTATATTGTTAAGGGATCTGAGTGTGCGCGCAAGCTTGGAGCTTAAGAAGGGGAAGTTTTAGTCTGTGTATTGTCGAGTAATTTAGTTCTCTTATTAGTTTGTTGTAAGATCTTTCTGTTATGCTTTATTTTTATTCATCTCTGCTTTCAATGTTTAGAGCTTAAGTTTTTATGCATTCTTTTATTTTATTGCCTTAGGAGTTGGGTTAGATTTTATTTTTTTCTTCTGAATTATCTAAGTCATAAATTTTAGTGTAAATTTTAGCTGTACTCTATCGCCGTCCCCATGTAGGGGGCTGCATCAGGGTGTGTTAGGCCTTTTGCCAAGAAAGACAGTCACGGTAGGTGTCACATCAGGATCAAAATTTTTATTCCCTATTTGTCAATAAAGGCAATCATGGGTCTTCAAGTACCTATTTATAAAGCATATTTTTTCCCCTCCTTAGATACGCAGTAGAGACAACAACAATGAGATGAGGAAGCGCACAAAATCATAGGGCGGCTTTAGGAGGCGTGTCCGGTGGCGGTTGCTTCACACGAGAGAGAGTGGGAGACAAGAGATGGAGAGCAGGTCATGTGAGGGATTGTCGTGCGTGTAGGGAGCGTGAGTGAACCATGAGGGGGCATGAGTGTATAAGGGAGCGAGTATTATATGAGGGGGTAGTTTAGGAATACAAAATATTTAGATTTGGTTATTATATACAACAACAACATCATCATCAAGCCTTTGTTCCACTACGTGGGGTCGAATACATAAATCATTTCTCCCCATTGTGTCCTGTTAAATGTTAAATTCTCATTTAAATCTAATAAAGAAAGATCATTTCTAAAATTTTCTAACCAAGTCTTGTTAGGTCTACTTCTACCTTTCTTAACAAAAGTCAAATCTAGTACCTCTACTTTCCTAACTGGGTCATCGAAAGGTCGTCGTTCTATATGACCAAACCATATAATGTGACTCTTTCTAATCTTATCTTCCACCGGAGGTACTCCAACCTTTTCACATATATGCTCATTTCATATCCTCTCTAAGGGTAAAATCATTCATCCACCTGAGCATCCTAATCTCTGCAACACTTGACGTAGTATTATGTTTCTCTTTTAATGGCCAACATTCGGCACCATAAAGCATTGCAGGTCACATGATTTCTCCAAATCACTAAATATCATATGTAGATCCCCCTTATTCTCTCTATATTTCTCCATCAAACCTCAATAAATATATGACTTCTATAGTAGACCTAACCGACATGAATCCAAATTAATTTTGAGAAACATTAGTATCACGCCACAACCTACACTCCATAACTCGTTCCCATAGTTTTAAAGTATGACAGTAACTTAATTCATCTATAATTTGCACAATCTTGTGCATTACCTTTATTCTTAAAAATATGAATTAGCACATTCATTCTCCATTCATCTGGCATCTTTTTAGTCTTCAAAATAGTGTTAACAAGTTTAGTAAGCCAAGAAATTCATTTATCTCCTAAGCATTTCCACACCTTTATTGAAATATCATCAGGTCCAACAGCTTTTTCACACTTCATTTTCTTTAAAGTCTCTAACTTTGATTCAATTAATACGTTGAAAAAAATAAAAATAAAAAATTATTTTCATTTAGGGTGCTAGGGTCACTAATTCAATCATATTTTCATATTCTTCATTAAAAAGTTTAGCAAAATATCTCATCCACCTTTGTTGAATATCTTCTAAGAAAATTATTTTTTGATCTTCATCATTAATACACTTCACTTGAACTAAATCCTTACTACTCCTATCTCTTTGTTTGGCTAACTTATACATATATCTTTCTTTCTCCTTAGTATCTAATATATAATATAAGTCATTAAAAGCTAAAATCTTTGCATCGCATATTACTTTCTTAGATTTCTTGCGTGTCTCTTTATATCTTTCTCAATTATTAGAATTTTTATATCTAAACCAATTTTATATTAAATCTTCTTTTTTTATCTTTTCTTGCACATTTGGATTCCACTACCAACTATTTTTACTATTAGGAGTTTCTTCCTTTGATACTCCAAGCATATCTTTTGCAATATTCTTAGTATCACTAGCCACTTTTTCTCACATAACATTAATATCCTCATGTATAGACAAAATCTTAAGAATGAAATCTTACTATCAAAAAAATTTTATTATTATTATCTAAATGCCCCCATGTAATCCTAGAATATTATTTTATTTTATTTTTTTTATTTTCTGTCCATTTATCTTAAAGTTCAAAACTATAATCGATGTTGAGTACATAAATTTTCACTCGGATTAACTTTACAATCTTTATAATCTAAACGATCTAATTTTCTTATAAGAAAATAATCAATCTGAGCTTTATTATATCTATTATTTTAAGTGATGAAATGTTCATCTCTTTTCTTAAAAAAGGAACTGGAAATTAAAAAATCATAAACTAAAGAAAAAACTAATCTAGTCTTACCTCCTTTATTTGTCGTTTCAAATTCATGGCCACCATGAATGCTTTTAAAATCATCTATTTCTCTACCAACATGTCCATTTAAATCTCCTCCAATAAAAACTCTTTCTTCAAAATGTATTTTTTGTATTAATTATTCTAAATCATTCCAAAATTTTAAATGATCTCCTATTGTATAATGCACCAAAAACATACAAATGTATTGTACAGATACATCAAGTGGTATGTATATATACCGTCAATCATGCAAGTGCACTGAGTAAAATTTACAATGCACTAAAATATATGCAAGCATGTTATGCAAGTATACTGTTCAATATGCAAGTGCGTTGCGTGAGTGCATAGTGAAGCACGTATATATGTTGTGAAACTATATTGAAATTCATGCATATGCATTACACAAGCATATTATAAGACATACACATATGTTGCGTAAGTGTATGAATAAACATTCAAATACACAATATATATATACTATCCAACACATCAAATGTATCATGTATATGTATTATGCAACATGCAAATACATCATGCATAATATTGTCCAACAATACAATGCGTAAATGCATCATCATCATGCAAATCATATGGAGTATATTAAGCAAAATACACTCAAAAGCATGCTTCGTATTGACTCCAACAAGCAAGATGAATAGAAGCATGATGTCCGTGAATGTTGCGCGGGCTATAAAAATGATAAGTAAATTTTAAGACTATTGAGATATGCACATCATACTTAAAATTGAAACATGAACCTACCACATTGACCCCGACGAGCGTGACATGTATAAACGTGATGTCTGAGGATGTTGCGAGGATTATAAATAAAAAGTAAATTTTAAAAATATCAATTTAAAAGCATGAAAACATACATTATGCAAGTACACAAAATGACATGCACATTATTTAAAATGAAATTTAAATGGCCCACATCTACTCCGACAAGTGTGTTATCCCCTCCTAAACCCTTGCCTGAGAATGCTGCGCGGGTCAAAAGTGAACATAAGTACAAGTCTGATCCCTCTACTTGAATGGACCGGAGTTGACACGATTTGAACCAACGAATAAATACACTATCTTAGCGTGGATTGGAGTATTTGGTTTTATACGTTTATATTAGGCTTTTTAAGCGTCTAACAAGAAAAATTCATTACCAAAATACAAACTATGGGAACCAATGCTCATTGAATTAACCGAAGTATTTAATTTTATACATTCACATAAGGCCTTCAAGGTTTTTTATGTAGAAAATTCATATATTATAATACATACTTTCATTTCTGATATTTCTATTATAACTCAAAAAAATTAGGAGTTGAACACAATCCTCTATGAAAAGCAAACAGAGTTAACAAGGTTCAACCAATGAAATGAAAAAACTCATAAACCCCAATGATGATCATGTTGACAGAAAATTTTAACTAGAGGAGACCCTACCTTTCAAAATACCAAACCCCAATGCAAAATACAAGCATATTTAAAGTGATAATAAAGTCATCCTGATAATGATCGTGTTGAAAGTTAATCTCGACCGGAGGGGTTCCTATTTTAAAAAATGCTCCTAAATCTCACAATTAATCATTAAGGGACTCTGATTTTAAAAAATTTCACAACTCGAAAAATTACTAAAATTTAATATATTCAAAATGAAATAAATGACCTAATAACCTAAAACAATAATTCACCCACTCTCCGCAATAGTTTGTCGAATTGGATGAATTTAAAAATTACTTCAATTCATAAAGAGCAAATGTCCAGTCGAGAATAACACTAGGATTCATTCTCAAACCATCTTTTACTAATAAGGACATGGCACGTGTCCTCCAACTGGTGATTTCGTCGTCAAATGACACCACAGGTAAATGAGTATGATCGAAGCCCTCTGACCGAGCGATTTTGCCACCAATTGATACCACTAAATCACGGTTACAACCAAAGTCTGTAAGTTCCTCAATGGCTCTAAATCATTAAAAAAAAAAAATCAATAGGATATAATTGATAGGGCTCAAAGCCTTTTGTTAGGTAAGGTAGACTCAAATATGTCACCTTAGGTAAACATTCACCCAAAGTTTATAATGCACCCTTGGACGAAATAACCCATGACTGCCGACAAAGATCATTCGGTCAAGTTGGGTCAACTACCTCCTCTAAGTAGACTAGGGACTATGATGACCCGTTATGACGGAACAATAGGATCTTGATCATATTCATCATCACTCCCCCCACCATCCTCTTTAAATGCGCGGTGATAAATTTTCAATTTGTAATATATATTTCCTCTATTACTATACGTAGTATTCAATAACTATATGCTAGATACTACATATTTGTTCAATGACTAATCTTAATCGAAAGTTCCCTCTCATTATCGGGAGCGGTAGTTATCTATAACGACTTGAACATATAAGAAACTAGAACTCATATCATAAAGTCCTCATAAAATGAGGGCAAAATCATTAGGTGGTGTCTTATCTAAAAAGACAGTCTTCTAAAAATTTACCCTGGAACATAAAACTTATTAAAACTCTACTGGCCAACAAAAGAAAGGGTCATGGAGAAATTGGGGCACGAATTTTTTGAACCCACAAATACGTTAGGGAAAATGTTAAGAAAATTGATAATTTAAAATTTTGGCCTGAAAAGGGTATACAACATAAAAGGAATATTTTGAAGTTATTTGGATGAATGTCCAAGAAATACATGAGATTACTTTTTTTTGTTTGGTTTGAAGTAAAATGAATGTAATGTAAAGTACAAAAAGATAGTGGTTGGTGGCCAACATTGGCAGCAATGTGGCTAGCAGCAAGAGGCTGATGATTTTGGACGAAGGATGATGATGGGAAATCGGTGGTAATGGTAGCCAATAGTGGGTTGCTGGGCAGGCTGCTGTAGCGGTGGACGACGGAGGGTCATTGGCGACAGTGGTGACCGGTAGCAAGCCAATTGCAATGAATCTTCATTGTATTTGGAACTCACCCAAATATAAGGAATTCCAAATGCACAAAAAATGAACTAGGTGGTGAATTCCAAATACGCCAAAATCTTACACTACATTTGTTTACTTCAAACCAAATGCTAATATTTTTAAAACCCATGCGTTTGAAATACTTTACACTCCCTTTGCAGTCAAACAAATAGTCCCTTAAAATTTAGTATTTAGGTGTGTGTAATATTAGATATGATATAAATATGATTAAAAATAAGAGTTCAAAGGAGGATGTTGTCGAAACTAATAAAATTCGAAATAGAATTATAGTTTTAGAGACTATCAATGATGCTAAGATTATTAATATTATAAATGCTTATACTTCTCAAATAAATTTGGATATATGTTCAAAAATATAATTTTAGAATGATTTAAAAGAATTAATATAAAGGATATTATTTAAAAAAAGTTTTTTATTGGAGAAGATTTCAATAAGCATATTCATATAGTAGAAAATTTTAAAACATTCATTATGGCTATGAGTTTGGAGCGACTGATGAAGGCCATAGAAACATATTAGATTTTATTCTAATTTAAAATTTTATAATTTTTAATATATTATTTAAAAGAATAATAAGTTATCTATAACTTATACGAATGGGCATAGTTCTGAGTAAAACTCAGATTGGTTATTTTCTTACAACAATAACAACAACATCAAGCCCTTATCCAACTACATGGGGTCGGGTACAGGAATCATTTTTCTCCTTTGTGTTCTGTTAAAAGTCAAATTCTCTTTTAAATCTAATAAATAAATATAATTTTTAATATTTTCTAACCAAATCTTTTTTGGTCTACCTCTGCCTTTCTAAACATAAGTCAAATAGGTCGTATAGCGATTTTCATCCGTGGACCCGGTTGGAAAAATTGCTTGTCTCGCTGTAAGAAATAATGACTCTATTTTTTATTTCAATAATTTTGAATTTTTTGTATTTTTTCGATCAAATATGTATTTTCATTACGAAAAAATGAGGATAATTTTCTATTGGTAAAACTTTCACTGCAGAATTTTTTGTATGTGATAGATCTCGTCAATATGAGCATTTGTGCCATAATATATTGAATTTTCA
Source organism: Dendrobium catenatum (assembly GCF_001605985.2). NCBI lineage: Eukaryota > Viridiplantae > Streptophyta > Magnoliopsida > Asparagales > Orchidaceae > Dendrobium > Dendrobium catenatum. Next base: position 295,911 of record NW_021320098.1, read on the forward strand.
CCAGTTAAATTGAAATATATGATTTTTTGAAGTAAATGTATAGTGTACAAATTTGATAGACTTCCCTATACATTTATACATTTCTGCATTGCATATATGATATTGACTTAAATTGCATAGAAAAGATATCATTTGCATGTAAGCAAGAAAGATTGATTGTTAACACTATAATGAATACAAGTTAGCTCTTAAAATATAATATACTGCACAAGAGGGTGGGCCGACGGGCTTTCCTTTAAATAAAATGTTAGTGGTGTAATCATAGTTGTAGCTAATAACTAATTGATCGAATTAGGCCGATGGGCAGAGGGTGACAACTCTTAATGATTATTGAAAGTCACCTGTGATAATAATTGATTAATTGAACAAGTGATAATTAATAGACTAATGACCAACTGAGAAGCAGTTGGGGTAAAGATGTTAAAAACACAACATTAAAGGTGAAAGTCATGCCTTACTTTTCATAATTATACTCATGATGATATTTATCTGATAGTACATTAAACTGATTAATAGATTGACAACTCACACTGGCATTAATATTGATACAACATAGCATAGCATAATGACATGATTCATTGGCAGGTACTACTATTTACCGTATGTCTTATTATTTGATAGACCTCTTTTGATTTCAATGATCACAATGATTTTATCATTGATTTTTGAGATATTTATTGCAGATATTAAATGATGACTGATATTGACTAAAACACTTAACATGCATGTTGATACTATTGTCATGCATTGAAAGCAATGATAGAGTTTTAGCTTTCCTGCTGAACTTTTTAGCTCATTATATGTGATTTAAATGATTTTAGGTTAGGGAAGAAGTCAGCACTAGTTGGAGTGAGATTGACAGAGATCCTCAGGTTTCTTTAGATTTTGTTATGTATTTTTCTATATTTTTTATAGCCAGCAGTTTCTGATAGATTAATGATAGAGTAACCATCTGCTATTGTATATTAATTTTGGAAGAATGAATATAGTGTAATATTTTGAGGTATGTAATTATTAGCTACTTTCACTGGATATAAAGATTTATTATTTAGAAGCTTTGATTGATTAATTAAAAATATAAAATAGACCATTCTTCCAATTTTGATTATGGGGCATCACAATCGGTGCTCGCAACGCATTACTTAAATGGTCAAACCACCTCTGATCGCCAAACATAATGCAACGTTGCGACCGGATCAGCGAATTTACCTACGAAGGAGCACCTCGCAGTTGAATCAAGACAGAACGATCAAAATTGATGACCGACACCCAAAAATAACGCGCGACACTGCCCAAATGATGTTCGATCACAAAATAAACTTCGTCGTTTCTTCCAGAACATCTAAGTAACCTAAAATCAAGTGTAATTTTTCCCAATCAACCTCGCATCAAAAAATCAATATGGATCGCGAGGCTACAACACGAACTTCAAGGCGACGCATGCGCAAATCAAGGTACATGCAAAATGAGAAATCATGTGAGGGAGCAATTCATACATTTTGAAAATTATAAATATATATATATATATTATTTTAAAAAAAATCTAATAAAAAATCTCAAAAGTTCCTGCTAAAATCCCTATAGAGTCGATGGCCCATCCCCAAATCCTACGCAAATCTTGCAGTTCTACAAATCGGCGTTGAAGTTAGTCTCTCATTCTTACGTGCATGATTCCTCCCTATTTCCTGTGAAACCACGCCCTACCTAATTGTTAAAATGAGAAATTAACTAATCTCCCTCCTCTATCTCTAAACCTTTCCCTTTGTCCCTCTCTATCTATCTATTATTATTATTATTAAGTTTTAAAAAAGAAAGAAAGAAATAAAGGAAAAGAGAAGAGAAGAAAAAGATTTAAAAAAAGAAAGGAAAAAAAATTTGTTGTTCACATACATCATCATCATTACCGACCCCACGTAGTGGGATAAAGGCTTGATGTTGTTGTTGTTGTTGTTGTTGTACATACATCATCATCATCGTCGTTGCTCACTCCTGCTAAGGTATAATGTCAAACCCTAAAAACTCCAAATCCCGTTTTCAGTGCTCGCAGCGCTCCGGGGGACCACCTATATAGCTTTTGTAGCATGGTGGGAGAGAGTTCTGTGCGACACTTGCGGTGAGGCTGGTAGACCCTATATACGCTGTTGTAGCGTGGCGAGAACAATCTTAAGTACCTGTGTACGTGCTTCAATGTTTGCGGGGAAAACCTGCGCATTTTCAAACAAGTACCTCGAAGACCAATACACGCTCTTCTAGTGCGGTGGCATTGAAAATCACAACCACGATGTCGCCTGAAACCTACCATACATGCTCTTGTAGCATTGTGGGAAGGCCCAGCCCCCTAAAATTCCCCTAAACTAAAAAGACGCCAAGAGGCTGCCAAAATTTTGACTAACAGGGGACTTGACTTGGACAATTAATAGGAAAAAAAAACTTGAATTGAACTACAAGGAAACGGACTTTAAATTAATAAATGTACGGTCATACTAAAAATACAAATGCTAAGTAACAATCCAGATCATTAAAACAAACATCAATGAACAAAGCAAAGGGAAAATGGTGAACAAACCCTCAAGTACACACAAACGATGAACAGTGAAATTAAAATGATTTGTGACACTCAACTAATCAATTTACAAATGAAAACAAGTGACTCGCAAACATAAAGGAAAGACTTGTGATGAATATACTAGTACTTTGAAGAAACATTAGATTTGAAATGAGCATGGTCCTCCTATAGTCGACGCCAATTAACTCGCAAGCATACACATCAGCCACTTCAGAACACTAAAAGTCAATGTGCGATGAGCTTCCTACAAACAAGCATAAAGAAGTCAGTGATGCTCACATTAACATGCAACGAAGATTGAAGGTTGATATGCAATGAAGGCAGCAATTTTCCAACCAACACGCATAGGGAGATAAGCGATAAATATAATACATCTAGTAGTCAATGTTAACTTGTAGAGAAACACATTAATATGCCTGCAAACAATAAACTTCTTGCAAACATAAATAGTGCAATATACGATGAATGCGAACACTTGCCGACAATGATGGAGATTTGTCGTATACACAATAGTATGCCTCTGAATGATAATCAGCAACAGGCAATAGATGTTATAATACCCTTGCAATTAACCACCATTCAATGTCAAGCAAATACACTAATCCCCTGCAAATAAAGGTGATCGATATACAATAAATGGGAATACCTACGAGCCACTGCAAGAGAGCCATCATGTACACAACATGGTATCCACAAGAAAATTTAGAAGAACAGTAGTAAATGCAAAAACCTAAGGGTAGTACTAGAAGATTTGCATTCAATGCACAGTGGAAGATTTACAATACATATAGTTGTCTTGCTTATAAACAATGATAGTGAACGTATTGCAAGTGTGGAAGATCCTCTACAGGCATGAGTAAGAAATGGCAATGAATGCGACACACTGCCTGCAAGCAAAAGCAGCAAACCTGTGATGAATGCAATTATCTATGAGCAACTGTAGGAAATTCATCAATGCACAACATCTCATCTGTAAGAAGCAGCGACCAACTTAATGGATTATGAATGTCCATTGCTTGCCCGCAAATGACATAAACAAATCTTGCATTACACAACAGCTTGTAAGAAGCGACCAGTGACCTGTAGCGCAACGCTACGATTCACAAGTAAGCAAAAGCAGGAAATCAGTAGTAAAATTTGTGGGCCACTGATAAACCAAGGCAATGAATTTGTGGTGCCAGGCAATCACATCAAATAAATCAGCTTACTTAGAAGCGATAGTTAGAAGGCTACTGAAGCACTGCATAGCTCGTTTGTAGGTTGAAATATACTCTTGCGGGCTGAATATTGAAGAAAAAAATAGCTTGCAGAAGATAAAATGAGACATAGTGCGCTGCTAAACAACATCATCGGATCCGCAACACTCATACAAGCAGACAGAAGACGTCCATTGGCTCTGCAAGGAAGTTTGCGTCTTTCAAATGACCATTACTTGCTAACAAGAGTTTAGTGTTGCATGAAAACCTACCTACAATAACTAGCGGACAACCCATAAGGCAGCACCACAACACCGGATCCACAATACTCATAAAAGCGGACAGAAGGCGTCCACCGACTTTTCAAAGAAGTTCGTGCGTCATTCAAAAGATCAGATCTTGCCAACGAGAGTTTAGTGCTGCACGACAGCCTACCTACAATAAGCAACAGGCACCCATATCGCAACACTATACCACCGAATCCATAACATTCGTACAAGCAGACATAAGGTGTTCATCAGCTCTTCAAGGAAGCTCGTGCATCTTTCAAATGATCACTATTTATCAACAAGAGTTTAGTACTACACGACAGCCAACCTACAATAAGCAACGGGCAACCCATAACGCAGCACTACGACTCACCTGCAAGCAGCGGCTAAAAATTTGTGATGAAAACTGTAGACCATTAGTGGAAGGCTCCTGATGCGTCGTATAGTGTATTTGCAAGTAGAAGTATATTCCTATAGATTGAATATTGAAGAAAGTGAAGACTTGTGAAAAATGAAATAAGTTAAACAGCATTGCCAATGCGTGACAAATGAAGATCAACGTGCTGTTAAATCATGCCAACGGATCCATAACACCCATACAAGCGGACAAAAGGTGTTTGCAAATTCCAAAAATAAGATCTTGTGTGTTTCTCAATAATAGTCATTTACACAACTGATCATTACAAAAACACCCCTCATACATTAGAAAGCATACTAACACATTCATAACATGCATACATTTGCAATGTGCAGGGTGCGTCATGCAAATACACCACTCAATATGCAGCCACACTGTGGAGACACATCACATTAACAGGCAAAATGCATCGTGCATATACATGTTGCAACATACAAAATGCACTGCACAAGTGTATAACTCAAGCACATCATAACTGCATGTAGTTAGGAATGAATAGACATGTTGCAGGCATCCTCACCTAACATATGAATGTAGTAGATGTATATGCATTCCCGCATGCAAAATACACGTTGCAATACACAACATGCATCATGCAAACACATCATTCAAGAATGCAAAAATGTGTCACACTATGGAACAATTATTAGGTCCGGTGACCGGACGTAGAGCTACATGCGGTCACCACTGATTTACCCGGTATTTGCTCAGTATTTGCTCGGTATTGCTAGGTATTGCTTGGCAATAACGAGAAATACCACTCTATGAAGACCAATACCGAGTAAAAACGGAGCAATACCGAGTAATACCGAGTTTTTCTAGAAAAAACTCGGTATTGCTCTGTGTTGCTCGGTATTACTCGGTATTTAATCAGTATTTGTCTTCACATAATGGTATTTCTCATTATTGCCGAGCAAAATCGACAAATACGTGGTTTTGTTTCTGCTATGTGGCGCGATCTAAGTGCCGGCCGAACGTAGCTCTACGTACTTTCACCGGACCAAATAAAAGTTCTACATTATGACGGCATGTTGCCTTAATATACAAGCACATAATATATATACACATTGCAAAATATAGAACACATCATGCTAGTATACTGTCCATCATGCAAAGCATACTTCATAGCAGCAGTGTGTTACACCAATATAAAAATGCATCTTGCAAAATATATTTCTAGACTATACACTCATATGGACCTCAACAAGCGTGATGTATGCACACACGTAATGTCTAAGGATGCTACGCGGGTCAAGAAATGAACTTAAGTTCGAGCACGATCCTTCTGTGTAAATAGATAAGAGTCAACATGGCTTGAACTGTCAAACAAATATATAATCGTAGTGTTGACTATGATATTTATTTTATACATTCATATTAAGCCTTCAAGATAAACTACAAGAAAATTTTTAATAATAAAAGCATAAAGCCGACAACGAAACAAATCCTCTGTTAGAAAGTAGACGGAGTTGACAAGGTTCAAGTAATAAAATGAAATTGCCCATAGGAACATTGATGATAGCCAAATTGACAGAAAATATCAACCGGAGAGGACCCCAAATATTTAAAATGTCTCCAAATTCCCTTAACTTCAATGTATTTTTGAACAATGTAAATATTTAAAATTGAAATAAAACATAAAATTACTTAAAGAAAAATACTTATCCACCCTCCGCAACAATTTGCCGAGGTGCACAAGCTTAAAAATTACTTCAGCTCACAAAGATAAAATGTCTGGTTGAGAATATCACTAGGATTTATTCTCAATCCATTTCTTGTCATAAGGCCTTCAAGGTTAATTATGTAGAAAATTCATATATTATAATACATACTTTCGTTTCTGATATTTCTATTATAACTCAAAAAAATTAGGAGTTGAACACAATCCTCTATTAAAAGCAAATAGAGTTAACAAGGTTCAACCAATGAAATGAAAAAACTCATAAACCCCAATGATGACCTTGTTGACAGAAAATTTTAACTAGAGGGGACCCTACCTTTCAAAATACCAAACCCCAATGCAAAATACAAGCATATTTAAAGTGATAATAAAGTCATCCTGATAATGATCGTGTTGAAAGTTAATCTCGACCGGAGGGGTTCCTATTTTAAAAATGCTCCTAAATCTCACAATTAATCATTAAGGGACTCTGATTTTAAAAAAAAAATTCACAACTCGAAAAATTACTAAAATTTAAAATATTCAAAATGAAATAAATGACCTAATAACCTAAAGCAATAGTTTGTCTAATTGGATAAATTTAAAAATTACTCCAGTTCATAAAGAGCAAATGTCCAATCGAGAATAACACTGGGATTCATTCTCAAACCATTTTTTGCTAATAAGGACATGGCACGTGTCCTCCAACTGGTGATTTCGTCATCAAATGACACCACAGGTAAACGAGTATGATTGAAGCCCTCTGACCGAGCGATTTTTCCACCAATTCATACCACTAAATCACGGTTACAGCCAGAGTCTAGAAGTTCCTCAATGGCTCTAAATCATTAAAAAAAAAATCAATAGGATATAATTGATAGGGCTCAAAGCCTTTTGTTAGCTAAGATAAACTCAAATATATCCCCTCAGGTAAACATTCACCCAAGGTTTATAATGCACCCTTAGACGAAATAACCCATGACTGCCGACACAGATCATTCGGTCAAGTTGGGTCAACTACCTCCTCTAACTAAGTAGACTAGGGACCATGATGACCCGTTACGATGGAACAATGGGATCTTGATCATATCATCATCATTCCCCCCACCATTTGCTTTAAATGCGCGATGAAAAATTTTCAATTTTTAATATATATTTCCTCTATTACTACACGTAGTATTCAATAACTATATGCTAGATACTACATATCTGTTCAATGACTAATCTTAATCAAAAGTTCCCTCTCATTATAGGGAGCGGTAGTTAACTATAACGACTTGAACCTATAAGAAACTAGAACTCATATCATAAAGTCCTAATAAAATGAGGGCAAAATCACTAGGTGGTGTCTTATCTAAAAAGACTGTCTTCTAAAAATTTACCCCGGAACATAAAACTTATTAAAACTCTACTGGTCACATGGAGAAACTGGGGCACGAATTTTTTGAACCCACAAATATGTTAGGGAAAATGTTAAAAAAATTGATAATTTAGAATTTTGGCTTGAAAAGGGTATACAACATAAAAATAATATTTTGAAGTTATTTGGATGAATGTACAAGAAATGCATGAGATTACTTTTTTTGTTTGGTTTGAAGTAAAATGAATGTAATGTAAAATACAAAAAGATAGTGGTTGGTGGCCAACATTGGCAGCAATGTGGCTAACAGCAAGAGGTTGAAGATTTTGGATGGAGGATGATGATGGGCAATCGGTGGTAATGGTAGCCAACAGTGGGTTGCTGGGCAGGCTGTTGTAGCGGTGGACGATGGAGGGTAATTGGTGGCAGTGGTGACCGGCAGCAAGCCAATTGCAATGAATCTTCATTGTATTTGGAACTCACCCAAATAGAAGGAATTCCAAATGTACAAAAAATGAACTAGGTGGTGAATTCCAAATACGCTAAAATCTTACACTGCATTTGTTTACTTAAACCAAATACTAATATTTTCAAAACCCATGCGTTTGAAATACTTTACACTCCCTTTGCAGTCAAACAAATAGTCCCTTAAAATTTAGTATTCAGGTGTGTGTAATATTAGATATGGTATAGATATGATTAAAAATAAGAGTTCAAAGGAGGATGTTGTCGAAACTAATAAAATTCGAAATAGAATTATAGTTTTAGAGACTATCAATGATGCTAAGATTATTAATATTATAAATGCTTATACTTCTCAAATAAATTTGGATATATGTTCAAAAATATAATTTTAGAATGATTTAAAAGAATTAATATAGTAGAAAATTTTAAAACATTCATTATGGCTATGAGTTTGGAGCGACTGATGAAGGCCATAGAAACATATTAGATTTTATTCTAATTTAAAATTTTATAATTTTTAATATATTATTTAAAAGAATAATAAGTGATCTATAACTTATACAAATGGGCATAGTTCTGAGTAAAACTTTGATTGATTATTTTCTTACAATAATAACAACAACATCAAGCCCTTATCCAAATACATGAGGTCGGGTACAGGAATCATTTTTCTCCCTTGCGTTCTGTTAAAAGTCAAATTCTCTTTTAAATCTAATAAATAAATATAATTTTTAATATTTTCTAACCAAATCTTTTTTGGTCTACCTCTGCCTTTCTAAACATAAGTCAAATCTAATACATCTACTCTCCTAACCGAGTTAACAGAAGATTGCCATTTTATGTAACTAAACCATCTAAGGCATAAATCTCTAATCTTATCTTCCACTTGAGCTACTTCAACATTTTCAAATATAAGCTTGTTTCATATCCTTTCTCTAAGAATAAAGTTACTCACTCATCCACCAGAGCATCCTTATCTCTGCAACACTTAATTTAATATTATGCTTCTCTTTTAATGGCCAACATTCTACATCATAAAGCATTGCAAGTTTCACCACCATCTTATAAAATTTTTTCTTAAGTTTAAGGGGGACTTTTCTATTACACAATAAGCCTGATGCATTAAACCATCCAATTTGAATTCTACTAATAATAGCCCCATCTGTTTCACCATCACTTTGAACAATAGACCCAAGATATCTAAAACAACTACTCTTATTAATGACTTGATTGCCCAAAGTCATAACCCCCTACTACATCTATTACTACTAAAATTACACTCCATTTATTCAGTTTTAGATCTACTCAAACAAAAGCCTTTAGACTCTAATATTGACCTCCATAATTCAAGTATACCTTCAACTCCCTCTCTAAACTTATCAACAAGAAGAATAACATCAACAAAAAGCATATACCAACGTACAATCTCTTGCAAATGTCTAGCAAGAACATCCATGACTAAAACAAAAAGATATGGGCTTAAGGTTGATCCTTGATGTAATAAGATTAATTATTTTCTTATAAAAAATTATTTATTTAGATTGCAAATATTGTAAAGTCATTCCACATGAAAATTTTTGTACCCAACATCTTTAATTAATTATGAACTTTAACATAAAGGGGTAAAAAAATTAAAATAAAATAAAATATTATCCTTAAATTATATGGAAGCATTTAAAAAATAAAAATAAAAATATTTTTAGACTAAGATTTAAAATTTTGAAATTTGAATTGTTCATAAGGAAACTAATATTATGTACGAAAAAATAGTTAGTGATAATAAAAATATTGTAAAATATGGGCATACAAAATCAAAAGAAAAAACATCAAATAGTAAAAACATTTGGTAGAGAATTAAAATTTGCAAGAAAAGATAAAAAATAAATAAACTTTGCTATAAAAATTATTTTAAATATAAAAGCTAAAATAAATAGAAAAAATATAGAGGGTATTATAGAGATTCTAAGAAAGAAAATTTATAATACAAGAAACTTAACTTTTAGTGATTCATATAATAGATTAGAAACTAAAGAGGATGAAAAATGTATATGTTGAATCCAGATTTACCTGGTAGATGATTTCAGACTATACTTTATGAATTTACCTATAAACTAAGAACCTATGTGTAAGGATGATGAATGCTGAAAGAAAGAAGGGAAGATAAAGAATAGATTTGGACAAATCTTAATTATCCTAGCCATAAGTATAAGAATGAGGGAGGGAGAGAGCTCTATCTTGAAGAGTTTAAGCTAAACTAGGAAAAACAACATCTCTTTATTTCGTCGTGTTGTCGTCATCACTTGTTGTTGTTAGGATCTCCTTGTGTTTTGGTCCTGATATCTATCTTTCTTCGTTAGGATTATTGAGGTCTTGAATTGTCCATCCTACCTTTTTTTATATCCCCCTCTTATTTAAAAGGTTTGGAGAGCTACAGTAAATTGTGTATGGAGTACAATAGTCATACTATTGGTCTTTGATGTAGCTCGACCAACTATGCCAAGTGGTGTGGCGATTTTGTAGGAGATGATGCGGTCAAGATGCACTTGTGGGCATCTAGAGTTCAAATCGGCGTGAGGTAGGAAGCCGGTCTGAGGTCACCCCATTAGAGCGAGAGGGGGTGAATGATGGATTGACATGGATCTCTGAGCTTGGTAACGATCAGGTCATGAGAGATGTCTTGTGGATGAGACGCTTGTCTTTAGTTTGATTTCAATAGGACTCGCACAGAAGACTTGACTTTGACTGAGATAAATAAGAATTTGTACAACTGAGAGAGGAACTTCTGAGGTTGCCCCAACCGGGAAGGGCGACCGCATGGAATTAGTGTCTTGAGGAAGCCCGCAATGCTTTAGTAATAAGCTCTTCCCAACCTTCGAACGGACTCTCCTAAAAGAGGACGGAATCCTCCTTCCGCGCAACCCAAACTTAACCTATTAGATACTTATGAGAAGGAATCTGCACAAGCAGTCATAGGTGTATAGTATAGATAGATTAGTGATAGGAGAAATAAAGATATAGTTCAAGTGAAGTATATTAAGAATAAAAATTTAAAAATATTTTTCTTTGAAAAGAATACTTAATATAGGTGGAAGAGATATTTCAATAAAAATTTTAATAAAAGGTTGTGAAAATACAATTGAATTTAGTGACATTAGCACCTAAAATAAAAATAGATATTTTTATTTTTATCGTCGTATTAGTAAAATTAATGTTGAAGATTAAAGAAAATCAAGTGTGAAAAAGTATGCCTATGCATATTCCAATAAAAATGTGAAAATACTTATCAAATCACGAAATTTTTGGCTTAATAAACTTTTTAACATTATTTGAAGGCTAAAAAGATGTTTGATGTGGAGTGTGTTGGTTCCTATTTTAAAAATAAAGGTGATGCATTAAGAGTGTGTGAATTATAATTAAATTAATGTGTTATAAATTAAAATTATGAGAGAGAGTAATTATGCGTAAGTTACGATGTAACACTAATATTTCTCAAAATCAATATAGATTCATGTCGAGTAGATCTACTATGAAAGAGATACATTTGTTGAGAGATTTGATAAGTATAGAGAGAGTAAAGAGGATCTACATATGATATTATTAATTTAGAGAAAACATATGATAAAATTTTAAGTTAAGTATTATAGAGGGTTTTAGATAAAAAAGAAGTCAATAATGTTTATATTTAAGTTGTTAAGCATATGTACATAGGAGTTGTTACTTGCGTTCAAACACAAGGTAGTTTGACCAAGAATTTGTGTCTTGGTGATTAAAAAATATCAATAAAGTCTTGAGAGCTCTTGAGAGAGTTGAAGTCCCTAGATGAGGGCAACGTATCACTCGTCAATCGTAGGAAGTGTTCGGGCTCATGGTTCATCTCCTCCTTACTCCTCAAATTGCAGGCCACCCCCCTTTTCCCTAGAAACCATCGGCTATCTTCTTCCCCTCCCCTCCAAACCATCAGCTACTGCCACCCTCTTCCCTCTAAACCGCCGGCTCTGAGCCCCAACACTGCCGGCCCTAGCCCCACCAAGCCCAAGCCCCACCATCTACCATAACCTTCGGCCTTCCTCTCCAAACCCTAGCCACCAGCCACCCCTTTCCCTCCTAGATTTACTACTTTCCTAAAATATTTCATCATTAATTTGGAAGATTTTTGTATTCAAATTAAAATAAATTTGAAATTCAAATTCTTTCCTAAATAATATAACTTATTTTAGGAAAGCCCCCCAATTATTGCAAATATGAAATTAAATAGGATTTGATTTTAAATCCACATTCAACGTATGTAGACACATTCAACGTATGAGGACTCCTTCCCTTTTTCCCTCCTTTTGGTCGACCCCCGCTCTCCCTCTCTTTAATTGCTTCCTTCCCAATTGGGAGCTCCAATTAAAGAGCCAATTAGCCGCCCCTATCTCCCTCTCTTTTGGGAATTCAAAATTTGAATGCCATCCTCTCTCTCTCTTTTCATTAACTCCACCAATTAATTACAAAAATTGTTGGACTTAATTCTTACATCCTCATAGCCTCTCTTGAACCACTCCTCTCCTCTTTCTCCATACAAGCCGTCAGCCACCCAAACCCCCTCCCAAAATTGGAGGAACTTTCACTCTCCAAGGATGGCTGACCCCGAGCATGATCATGGATTTGTCTTCGATCCTCAAAGATGAGTGGATGTTCATAGGTCGCCATTCTTCGACATCATTTTTTGAGATCGACCACTCCGTCGAAGACTACATCTATCGGATCTTCTTTTACTTGACAACCGCCATCGACGAGCATCAACATCCCGTTCAGTGGCAAATCCTCCAACACCCACCCACGATCTCCTCTCTGAATAACTCTTCATTGAGCAATACTGTAAATGTATGTTGTCTTATGGTGGCATCGTTAGTATTGTATAAATTATTCTTCTGCTAAAATACCCTTGAGTATGAGTAAGGGAAACTCAAGGGATCATTCTAATTGTTAACCGGTGGATTCTTATGATTGGAAAATTAAGCATTTAATATTTTTCGTTCTTATTTTAATTTGTCCCTACTCTTTATTGTAATTGAATTCTATTATAAGATCTTTAACTGGGATATCCTAACATCTAATCTTGTAAAACATTAAGTTTTAATTAGCAAGCTTGTTAACTTTTTATAATTCTCATGCAATTCCTGCAACTGCTTTATGTTTCACATCATATATATACTTTTTTAAATACTCTTATACTAATAATATGCATGTACATGTGTTTATTTTTATGGAAAAGCATGTTAGTGAGAGTAAAAGAGCCCACTCCCTCTTATTTTAGAAAGAGAAAGAGAAGATTGAATTTTTTTAATGAGGAATTTGGATATATGAGACTTAGGGAAGGGTTTAGAGATGGTGGGGGATGAATCTAGAGAGAGAAAAAACTCTTTCACTCTCTGTTTATAGGAAGAAAGAGGCTAATTTTTTTATAGCGAGAGAATGTAGAGATTAGGCTTGGAGAGTAATTTGGAGACGGGTTTGGAGGTAGAAGATGATTTATGCTGGAGATGATTTTCTCTCTTTGCTTAGAGAGAGAAATGAGAATTTGACTTTTAACATGACACAATGGAGAAAAAGGATTCATATAGCCGACCCCACGTAGTAGGACAAATTCTTAATGTGGTTTTTGTTGTTGTTTAGAGAGAGAAAGTGGGGAATGAGGAGGCTTTCGGATTTGGTGTATTAGATTTGATGCTACTCACATAACCAAAATTCGAGCACGATGATAACTCGAGGTGATCATGGGTGACTCAAACTATCATCATTCATAGTCAAGCAATGGAGTCATAAATCAAACTCAATTGATGGCTCTTAAGGCCAACCACAGTGGTTGTTGACGAGAGAATACCCCACTAAATGTGATGAGAAGGTGTGCGCTAAAAATGAGGTCAATAAATAGCTGCATCAAATATATATTATGGCTAAAACAATTAGAAGATTATGGACTTAAATTATAGCTCAGCACAATTATGTTTGACAATAATAGTACTATAAATTTAACAATCAATCCTAGCAAACACTTTCATACCAAGTACATCAAGACTCGACATCAGTTCACACAGAATCACATCACTAATCACCAATTTGCAAATATATTCCCAAAACTGTTAGCTAAGACTCATTTTTGTTCTCCTATGAAGCAATTAGGTATGGTTGATCCTAATCTGTGATGAATTATTGCAATTCCATTACATATATATGCATGCATATATGTATATCAATATGTATCATTCCTCTAAAACCATTATATCCTAATAAGGTTTTGCATCCCAACAATTCTATACAGTACCTTTCTCCAGAGTTTTAATTCATTTTATTAAACAAATGAATATGAAATACTCTCAATATCATATTTCAGAACCTCATTAAAATATGCCACTAGATATATAAACAAATAAAAAAATCATAATAAAACAATTTTTCCATCGAATTTGCAAATATTTTGATTCACATAAGGTAGCATTATTCATTTAAAAAATAACTCATGAAAATTCAAACAAGAAGGCAGAAAAAACAAATTATAATAGTAACCATAAAAAAAATTGGAAAAAAACAGGCATGCTATATTTAAGAAACATACCTATAGACAAAATTTCCACATTTACTCCAGCTCTATCATCGGTTCTTTTTGCAGCTAGTTCTAAGCAGATATCATTTAGATTGCTAATGGCAGAATCTAAATCATTTCCAGAAGCTTCAAACGCTCTTTCAAGATACTGGCATAATGAGATGTTGTAGGTAAAACCAGAGTGCAAAATTCTAAAGATCAATAATGTAAATTCCGCAAGAATATTTATTGTTGTTACTTTTATATACATGAAACAGCTATCAATCGAGTGTAATAGGAAATCATTATCATTTATTGCTAAATGAATCAAAATAATATACAAATGATAATTAGCAACCACAAAGAAACAGCTTAAGTGAGAAGTAAAAAAATTCTCTAGTAGTTTCCGAAAAAAAGCTATTTAGTATTTGAATTTCATTTTAGCATATACAATCCTAACATATGTAATATAATTGTATGTATCAGTTATCAATGCTTGCATTAAGTACATGAATCTCACATGGATGCATTTTGCAAGAGCAGAACATATGACCATTTATCTATGATGCAAAGACACGGACACGACGATACGGACACAAGACATGTTAATTGTTTAAAATATAGGATATGGATACGAGTTGGACACGGCATTCTAATTTTTATATTTTAAAATAGTGTATAAAAATTGAATAAGTATAATATTAAAAATAATTATAAATAATAACTCATTTAACTAGAATTTATGCTTAAAATGATTAAAATTAGGATTTCAAAAGTTGGGCGTTGATGTAGTGTATCAAGCACCAAGAGAGGAGATGACATTGTTGTCGAGGGTTAGGCATCAATGTTATGCAGTAAGTGTTGGGCGTCGATGTCAAGAAGGCATTTGTCGTCGATGTTGAAAGGGCGTTAGTCGTCAATATTAAGACAACTTCGGACAAAGATAAATTGTTAAGTTATGGGTATAGAAATTACTAGCATTGAGCATCAATGCCAAACAATGTCACACTTTGATGTTGAGATAGTTTTGAAATGTCGATGTTGTAACGACATCAGATGTCGATGTTGAGATGACATCGGATATTGTTATGAAACCAAAGTTGCAAGCAGCTAAAGAGAAATGAAAATAAGAATATTCGATGAATTGGGTATTGATTACGGGGGTTTTATAGATAAAAAATAAAAAAATTTAGTTTATATTTTAAAAAAAAAAATTAAAATACAAGAAATTATATTTAAACATTTTTTCACAAAATATTTAAGACGCGTTTCTAATTTGCATATAATATTTTTTTAATCAGACACGTTTTCGACGTGTCCAACACGTGTTGGAGACATGTCAGATGTGTGAGAACCCTTAAAATTCAAGATTTTTGGTACATTCTTCGTCTGTATGAACCGTCAGTACGAACTGAGTTCATCTGTACGAACTGAATAAATTTTTGACAGAGCTTATCGTCCAGGGACGAAATTAATTATCGTCCGTACGATATGTGGACATAGGAGATCGTCCCGGGAAGAAAGAAAAATATCATCCGTATGATTGAAAATATGTTTTAAATCCACCGTTTGACTTGTTTTGAAGAAAGAGAAAGAGGAGAGAGAAAGAGAATGAATAAAAGGAAAATGCTTGGTTTCGGAGGCTGCGGAGCGATTTTTGTCCATCAACGCAGTTGGAGGAATTGCTCATCTCGTAGAAAGGAATCCATATCCTATTTCTGATTTTGAAAATTTCTTGTTTTGATATTTTTCTGCTCAGATTTGTGTTTCCGTTACAGAAAAACGTGCATATCTTTGTATTGACGAAACTTTCAATGCTTAACTTTTTATATGTTATAGAGAATATGATTTTGCACATTTTGAATATTTTCTGGAAATTTTTCACCGGGCATTTTGAATTCTACAGGATTTTTATTGAATAGAAAATTATTTGAATGTCGGAAAATAGTGTTTCAGTATAATAAAAGTTTTGAAATGTTGTTTTACACGATCTCTGGTAATTTAATAATTTTCTGAAACTGTGCATTTTAATTCAATGGATTTTTTGTTGTCTGTCTTTATACGATCTGATGATATTTTTAATACATGTTTGTTTTATATTATACATTGATGAGATGAAAATGAATGTGGTTACATGATTGAAAGTACTGTTATATTACTGTGATATTACTAAGTGTAAAAGACAAGTAAAGACTAGTTGAATCGTTGGTTGGAGACTGATTGACCTGTACATGATGGTGGGCCGACGGGCTTTCCTTTAAAGATGGTTTGGTGTTATCCTCTACTAATTCACGTGATACTTTGGGAGTTATAAGGAGATGATTACTGTGCCGACGGGCAAAGAGTGACGGCTCTGTTTATGAAGCCAACAGATAATGAGACTGATACTGATACAAGACTAAAAACACCATAATAGCCAGCTCTTCTACTTCTACTTATTTAGTATGACTACTGTACTGAAATACATGTTTTGAAATATTGTTCTTATTATTGTACGAATTTATTGTTACTGTACAGTTTTATTGTTCTGCCCGGATTTATCGTCACTATATAGATTTACTGTTACTACTCGATTTCACTCTTATTGCATTACTGTTTCTGTCACTGGATTGTCACTGATACTGATACAGACACTGGTACTATTTGATACTATTGATTTATTGTATTGATCTTATGCATGTGATACACTGAGTAAGTGATATAGAATAATTGTATAGCACATTTACATTATGTATGATTTTACTGCATTGATTTGATTTCAACAGTCATTATCGATGTATTGATTTGACATTGTATAAGATTTTATAATGTAATGATATTATGGATGCGATGCTTTCTTTAGTGATTTGACTGAGGTTATAGATATGACGATTACTGTAGATATCTGGCATATACACGGGTTTATTGCTTTATAAACTTTTATACTGTTTGCATAATTTATTACTGTCGATTGTGGATATTATTATTTCTGTACTGATTTCTCTTTCTGCATTGACTGAATGATCATGTGTAAGTTACTACTATGATTTGATTGATTGACATACATATTGCTTCTATATCGTGCTTTGATTTCAGTTGTAGGTTGGTGACCTGCTGGGCTTTTTAAGCTCATTATATGTTGTTAATGATTTCAGATCGGGGCAAAAGAGCAGGAGTGTGAGATTAATCAGGGTTCTTCGAGTTCTGTTCTTTTTTTTGATATAGTGATTCTTTTTATACTCAGGACATGATGGATACATGTAATTGTGAAGATCTTGAGTAATGTAAATGACTTTTGAAAATGAATATATATGTGTACATTGATGTTCTAAATTATAGAATATATTATAATGTTATTTACTGATGGATGACATAGATAGCTCTGATTGTTGATTATTAAATGAATAATTCTTCCAAATTAGATCATGGGACATCACAAATTAGTATCAGAGCAGTATTATTGGAAGAATTGAATGTTACCAGAGCTGTGGGATTTGATTAAAAGTTGGATAAATTAAGGTGCATTAGTTTTCATGCATAGTTGAATGACATGTGATAGAATGAACTGTATGACTATTTGATTTTGACGAGTTTTAGTCTTGATTTAATTTGATTTAAGTTTTGATTGGACGAATTTATTTTTCTATCGATTTTATGTTCGAGTCCTTAAGGGAAATGTCGGGGACGACATTTTTCTTAAGGTGGGTAGATTGTGAGAACCCTTGAAATTCAAGATTTTTGGTGCAAGTTTGTCTGTACGAACCGACAGTATGAACTGAGTTCGTCTGCACGAACTGAAAAATTTTTGACAGAACTCATCGACTAGGGATGAAATTAATTATCGTTCGTATGATATGTGGACAGAGGAGATCGTCCTGGGATAAAAAAAATATTGTCCGTAAGATCGAAAATATCTTTTAAATCCACCGTTTGACTCGTTTTGAAGAAAGAGAAAGAGGAGAGAGAAAGAGAAGGAAGAAAAGAAAAAGCTTGGTTTTGGAGGCTGCGGAACGATTTTCTTCTGTCGACGCAGTTAGAAGAATTGCTCATCTCGCAGTAAGGAAACCATATCCTATTTCTGATTTCAAAGATTTTGTGTTTTGATATTTTTTTGCTCATATTTGTGTTTCTGTTACATAAAAACATGCATATCTTTGTATTGACGAAACTTTCACCACGTAACTTTTTGTATGTTAGATTTTACACGTTTTGAATATTTTCTGAATATTTTTCATCGGGTATTCTGAATTCTGCGGGATTTTTATTGAATAGAAAATTATCTGAATGTCAGAAAATAGTGCTTCAGTACAATAAAAACTTTGAAACGATGTTTTACACGATCTCTGGTAATTTGATAATTTTTTGAAACTCTGCATTTTGATTCAATGGATTTTTTGTGTCTGTTGTTATACGATCTGATGATATTTTTGATACATATTTATTTGATATTATGCATTGATGAGATGAAAATGAATGTGGTTGCATTATTGAAAGTACTGTTATATTACTGTGATATTATTGTGTGTGTAAAAGACAAGAAAAGACTGGTTGAACTGTTGGTTGGAGACTGATCGAACTGTACAGGATGGTGGGCCGACGGGCTTTCCTTTAAAGATGGTTTGGTGTTATCCTCTACTGATTCACGTGATACTGATTAGGAGTTATAAGGAGATGATTACTGTGTCGACGGGCAAAAAGTGACGACTCTATTTACTGAGTCAACGGATAATAATACTGATAATGATACAAGACTGAAAAACACTGTAATAGCCAGCTCTTCTACTTCTACTTGTTTAGTATGACTACTGTACTTAAATGCATGTTTTGAAGCATTGTTCTTATTATTGTACGGATTTATCATTACTGTATGGTTTTATTGTTCTGCCTGGATTTATCGTCACTATACGGATTTACTGTTACTACACGATTTCACTGTTATTGCATTACTGTTTTTGTTACTGGATTATCACTGATACTAATACAAATACTGATATTATTTGATACTACTGATTCATTGTACTGATCTTATGCATATGGTACACTCAGTAAGTGATATAGAATAACTGGATAACACGTTTACATACTGATATGATTTTACTGCATTGATTTTATTTCAATAGTCATTATCGACGTATTGATTTGACATTGTATACGATTTTATATTGTACTGATATTATAGAAACGATGCTTTCTTTAGTGATTTGACTGAGGTTATAAATACGAAGATTACTGTAGAGATCTGGTATATGCACGAGTTTATTGTTTTATGGACTTTTATACTATTTACAAAATTTATTACTGTTGATTGTGGATATTATTGTTTCTATATTGATTTCTATTTCTGTATTGTCTCGATGCTCATGTGTAAGTGATTGCTATTATTTGATTGATATGATTTGACTAATTGATATGCATATTACTTCTGTACCATGTTTTGATTTCAGTTGTAGGTTGGTGACATGCTGGGGTTTTTAAGCTCATTATATGTGGTTAATGATTTTAGGTCGGGGCAAGGGAGCAGGAGTATGAAATTGATCAGGGTTCTTCAGGTTCTGTTCTTTTTTTTTTTGATATAGTGATTCTTTTTGTACTCAGGACATGATGGATATGTGAAAATTGTGAAGATCCTGAGTAATGTAAATGACTTTTGTGAATGAATATATATATGTGTACATTGATGTTCTAAATTATATAATATGTTGTACTGTTATTTACTTATGGATGACATAGATAGCTCTGGTTGTTGATTATTAAATGATTAAATAAATAATTCTTCCAAATTAGATCTTGGGGCATCATAGGATGCGTGTTGTGTCAGATACGTATCGGACACTGTACGGCTCTTTGGGAAAAGTGTCAGAGCATCATAGTCATTTATAATTGATAGAAATTAGAAAAATGTAAATCCTCAGTTGAAAGCGACCACTTTCTCATCTCCAACTCAATCAACAAGATGCTAGCACCAATTACTTATCAAACTTAATCTGATAAAATAAATAAAAAGGTTTTTTATTATTCAAAAAATATTATTTCACTTTTAAACATGAGAAAGCAAAGAACTTTGGTTAACCGTCCCGAAACATCCGACACACTCTCAATTTTACAAATCACGGAGAAGAAGAACCAGGTAAAATTTAAAAAAAATCAGTTAGTGTCAGCGATCAACTCCGAGGAGCTAACACTAAAATCGAACAAAACCAAATGCCTAAAGCCACCGTTGAAAAATCATAATATCAATTGTTTGATACGATCAGGCTTACAAAAAAAGGAAGGGGACTTTAATCAATTAGTTGCCCATTTATATTTTTCATGTAACAGCAATAATTTTGAAAGTAAAGGGACATATAATAGATAGACTACCTGCTGCTCCACATGAGGAAAGAGTTTTCTGAGATGATTTAGAACATTGTCATTGTTTCCCGCAGAATCAGAAACGTTTGGCGGGGTGAAGGAAGGGGATGCATTTGCGCTCAAAGAGGAGTAAACTGAGGCGGAGCTCGATGGTGGAGACGCGGTGCCGGTAGAGCAGCGGCTTCTCTTAGAAGCTGAGGGAGGGGTGTGCTGAAGCTCATCGAAGGCATAATTAGATCTCTTTCTGCAGACTATGGCAGACATGATTCGCGTCACGATTCTTGAGGCTGATCCCTACGATCGCCGGTAACTCCAAGCAATGCCTCACCACACAAGAAGCAGGAGGCCGAACCGGCAGAAGTTTCGCCTTCGTTGCTTTCAATTTCTGAACAGAATCTGAAGTGAGAGGTAAAACGTCCGTTGATTGAGACTTGGGAGAGACGCTGGAGAGAGCAGAAAAACAGGGAGGTTTCTGTTTTTAATCGGCCACTCGGCAAAATTTGATTTTGCTTTTAGTTTTTTTATGGGGCACATATGCATAAAACATTCATCTTTCTAAGTATTTATAAAGGTATTTTTTTTAATTATCATTTAAATATTAAAATTAATAATAAAATTTCAAAATCTTTTTTTTATTATTATTTCTATAATTTGAGACATGTACAAACATGGTGGTTTGATATTAAGAAAATGATGAGTATTAGTTTTTTTAGATAGATATATGTGGGCTCCAAAAATTTAGCCCTGGCCTCCCCGCTGCTACTTTTCTTTGGGGAAGTTTTAACGGATTATTCTTCAAGGTAAATTTTAGGAAGATAGATGTGTCTATAGATAAGACACTACCCAGAGATTTCGCCCTCATTTTTGTAGGATTTTATGATCTGAGTTTTGGTTTCCTATAAGCCCAAGCCCTTATACTTAATTATCCCTCCTGATCACAAGAGAGAACTTTCGATTAAAGCTAGTCATCGATGAAGACGTCGTATCCATGGATATGTGGTATCTGGCATATAGTCGCAGCATGGGTTTGAGAATTTAGATGGTTGATATTTAAAATTGAACATTTCCCCATCTTGTACTTAAAGCTGATGGTGGGGGAATGGATGATGAACCCGATCAAGATCCCATGGTTCCATCGTCCCGGGCTATCGTGGTCCCTGGTCTACTTAGTTAGATGAGGTAGTCAACCCAACCTGATAGAAGAATCATTTTCGACAACCATGAATTAATTTGTTCGAGGAGACCTTGTAGACTTGGTGTGAGTATTTGTCTAAAGGAACAAATTTGAATCCACTTTAGCTAACAGAGAGATTTGTGCCTTATTGATTATATCATATTGATTTATATCTCAAAGATTTGATGCCACTACGTAACATATTGGCTCTAGCCATAATCGTTATCTCGTAGTGCCATTTGGCAGCAAGAATACTCGGTTTATAGGGTCCCGGGGCATAATCATTTACATACAGTGCTATTTGGCAGTGAAACATTCGATTAGAGGACACGTACCACGTACTTAATGGAAGGATATAATTTTGAGAATGAATCATAGTGATATTCTCGACCGGACATTAGCTCTATGTGAGCTGAAATAGTTTTTTAAATTTGTTCACCTTGACAAACTATTGCAGAAGGTGGATGAATTTTATTTTAAGCATTTAGTGGTTCATTTCGATTTTAAATATTTGGATTTTTTAGGTTTTGGAAATTTCTTAAAGTTTGGGTGGCATTTTGGATATTTGAAATTGACCTCTCTGGTTCAGATCTGCATTCAACACAGCCATCATCGGGGTGTTTGGGATCATTTGAAAATATTTTAGTTTTATAGGAGTTTGGGAGGCATTTTGAAGTATTTGGGGTTAACCCCTCCGGTTGATAAAAGCGTTCAATATGGCCATCATCGGGGTGTGTAGGATTATTTTTAGTTATAAATTAAACCTTATCGACTCTGTCGACTTGCTGACAGAGGAAAATGTTTCATAGGCTTTATGTTTTTGTTGATGAATTAGTTTTGTTGAAGGAATTATAAGAGCGTATAACATAGATATTATGGTTGACACCCTAATTATATTTTTGTTTGATAGTTCGAGCCGTGTTGAATCCTATCTATCTGTATAGAAGAATCGGGGTTGGACTATGTTCATTTATTGGCCTGCGTAGCATCCTTGGACATCATGTGTGTTGCCATATACTCACTAGGGCCCATACATGTTTTATGATTGCAGCTACCCTTTTGTGTACCTATGTGCCTACAAATTACGGTGCATATGCGATGACATTTTTAGAATATTTTGATGTCAATCAGCTGCACGGATGATCACCATTTGAATGTAGCATTCTATTTGGAAGCTCATACACGGCTTTTGTTCACTTGTAAGGATGTTACAGATCCGATGGCGTTGTATAGCACTACAGTTGTTTACTTATTTTATATAGGTAGATTGTCATATACGACTCGTTGCTTTATGTATGTAAATTACAGTACACTAATAAATCTCCTGCTTTCACTGGTAGATAATATCATTTGTCGTAGCTCCCTTGTATCTTTTTTGTCGGTGGCATGTTGCATCAGCTTATGAATTGAATTATTTGCTACTTTATGCAGGTAGACTTTGATGCACTGCTTGTTGCTTTCTTAGGTAGCTTGTTATGCACTAACAAATCTTCTGCTTTACTTGTAGATGCTTGCACTCATTATGAGCTTTTGTGCTTGCTTAAAAATAACTTGTTGTGTTTGATGGGCCCCATTGCAGTAGATCGTAGGCATTTGAATTTGTTACATACCATTTGTTCTTGCTTGCAATGGAGTAATTTATTTATTCAACATTGAACTGTAATGAATTGTAAGAAGTTTCATATCATTCATTTCCTTTTGCTATGCCAGCTTGCAGGTAGTACGTTGCATCTATCCTATATGCGTTTGATCATCATATTCATTACACATTGACCCCTTCTGCTTGTAGGTAGAGTGCGTTGAGCTCATAAAGGGTTTCCTACAACACATGTTGTTCACATGACGGATCTCCTATAGCAGCCCGTAGGTGTCCACACTTGCTACATGTCCTCTACCTTTGCTTACAAAATATTAGTGTATTTTTCCTTGCTAATTTCATTGTGTTCATCCACAAATTGGTGCTGACTGCAGGACACTACATCTTCCGGAATGTCTTCGGTATTTGTTACAGTCCTTTTTTCATTTCTCCTTATAGATGACATGCAATGTGTATGGTGGACTTGTATCATAGATGTTTTCTTGCAATCAGCATCACCTGTTTGCATCATTTATTCACTCCATATTGGTCATTATTCATGATTGAGGTGTTCTGCAGTGTTTCTTACAACGATATTCATTGAAGAGAACTTCAAATCAATATTGGCAATCAAAGTGTATTCTTTTGCTGCTTCCTTTTTCATCATTCGTAGGTGGAACATGTTTGGGACATGTTCATCACAACTTCTTTACTCATGTCTATTGATATCTTATTAAACTCAGCAGCCTCAACAATTTACAAAGGTTTGATGCAACTATTAATAAACCATCTTAACTTCACTATTTTGTGGATGAGATGCTAGAGATTTCCCACACCATGAGTCTTTGTTTACTTGCATGAGATTTGAATGATTCAAATTTTTCTTTGGTTAACATTTGGTATTTGATTGCATGGTTCATCATCATCATTTGTGAGTAAATGGTGTTTGTAGGCTCTATATTCATTACAAGTCTTGTATATGCTTTCTTGCATTTAATTTGGACAAGATAGATCACCAATCGTGTACATGTTGTTTTTGGTGCATCGCGAATGCCAAAAGTGGGGCATTTGATGATTTCTCGCTTCGTCGCAAGCACTGCAACAAACTTTCTCCCATCACGTTAAGAAAAGTATGTATAGTTGGTTGTTTCATCGCGCTGCAAGCGTCAAGGACATGTTTTCAAAGTTTAGAACTTATACCTTAGCAAAGGAAACATCGATGGAGTTGGCACAAAAAATTGAGGCAAGAATTTTTTCTATTGTTAATAATAATAATATTAATATTATAATTATATTACAATTAAATTATTATATTATTACTATTATACAACATTAATTATATGATTAATGAAGATAATAACAATAATAATATTATAAATAATAATACAACATTAATATTAATATTAACACTAATAATAATAATACATATAAATAAATAAAAAGTGTGTGAGAGAGAGAGAGAGAGAGAGAGATTACCCTCTCTGGATTTGACTATAGAAGTCGGAGGCAATGGAGGAGGCGAGCTCGACTAGGGTTATGAGATTCAGAGAGAAGGTAGAGAGGGCGGCGGGTTTGCGACTGCTGATGTGGGGTCGACCAGAGATAAGAGGAAGGAGGCTAGAGAGCTTAGCTTGGTCGTGGCTACAGGTAAGTAGAGTTGGGCTTGGTGGGATAAGTCCAGTCGGGATCTATTCGCGTGGGTATGTGTTAGAGGTTTTAAGAGTTGGACGCCTACTGGGAGAGGTAGCTGTGGCTAGGGACGGATCGGAAGATGGGGTCAATCGACACGCTTGGAGTTTTCCTGGGGTTGGTCGGCTTGTAGGAGTTCGGTCGGGGTTTGATCAGAGGCAGTAAGGTTCAGATGAAGATGAATGGATTTCGGCTATATGTGGAAGGTTTTCTACGAGTGGATATGCGGGAGAGAGCAGTTGTCATGGAAATAAGGAGGAGGGAGATGATCTTCTGCTGTAGTTTGTGAGTGGGAAAAAACAGAAACCAATGACTTCATTTCTTCCTTAATGACTCGAGTAGGAGGCGATCGAGGCAAAGCATGCGTGAAGGGACATTTTTGACGCCACTCGCAGGGCATGGCGACTCTAGTAGGAGGCGGGATATCTGCAGGATTTTTGACACGGGCTCGGCAAGTCATCATCACAAACCCCCTTTTTTATTTTATTTCTTTTGGGTTAAGTTACAAAGATCAACAATATATTTAAAATAATTTATATATAATTACCTATTTTTATCATATTTTAAAGAAATTTATTTCTTTATCCCTTTTAAGACTTCTATTCAAATAAGTATATCTTTTATATTTTTATTTGCCTAAATATCCTTCAAATAATTTATGGATCAAAATTATTTAAAAGTAATAAGAAAGTTGTCCCAAACAAAATCTTAGCCTCTTTAAAGAGATGATCCATGAGCTACAATCACTACAATCATGGATGAGAAATCACCACTGATCTCTCAAAATTCTCTTGCAACTTTCATGATATTCCATGAATTGAGCAACAATGTATTTATATGAATAGCCTGTTTGAGCTTCAAGTATGAGTTCTATTAAATTCATCTCTTCGAAAATGTGAAATCATATGTGGTCTATATACCTTTTATTTGAAATTATTTAAATTGACTTTTGATTAAGCATTACTGTATATATGCATATATAATTACAAACATTAAAACACTTTTTCCATAATTCCACTTGCATTCATTATGCTGAATCCAAATCTATTTATGGGTGACACCTAAGTAACCTAAGCGAGTTCTGAGAGGAGATACTTGAACTTGTATAAGAATGGAGAGAATAATTTGCAAGAACAAATTTGTTGTGTAAGTTTTCAAGAGGCTCAAAATTTAAATGAGTCAAATGATCCAAAATGCTCTTTTCTCAACCTTTATTTATAGGGATCTAAGGAGTATATAGGAAAAGTTATGATATGAAAGGATAAATCACATTAATGAGTCCCACTACAAATTACCCATGACATTGCTTGCCCCTTAACTAGCTACGGGGACGACGACACTGTATAAGTTAGATGATTATTCTCTAGATGAGTTTAGTGGTGTTGAGTTGGTTCAAACAAGTGTGTATGGCGAGTAGTGAGCTAAGGGAACCTACAACTTGTAGGCATATTGGGATTACTGGGGAACTATTCTTGAGGTTTGTATCGCCTTTGGGGAGGGAGGAGATTAAATTGTTGTTGCGGGGGAAGTAAGAGCTTAATGGTTGATGATCGTGGAAAGGAGAGATGAAAGCTTTGTGGGTAAGCACTTTCATGTAGTTGATGTTGTCAAATATGAATGATGATGCTCTCCTTGGATGATAGCAAGTGGCCATGATGATAAATTTTTTATGTGGCAAAGGACGAGTCATTTGATCTGTGATGACCTTTAATTGTCCCCGATGAGGGACAACCTCCTTTTGGGGTAGGGCAAGTAGCGCTTATTGATCCTTGGATGTGCTCATTTGTGGGTAGGGGCGTAAGTCTCGTGAGCCGGCTCAAACTCAACTCGATAATGATCTAGTGAACCATGCTTATCTAGCTGCGAGTTGGAGCTCGAGTTTGAACTCGAGCTCATATGTTAAACAAGCTCGAGTTTGTTCTTGATGAGGCTCGGCTCGCTAGCAAGCAGGCTCAAGTGCTAAAGGCAGAACCACGAAGGCAAGGAAGGCAAAAGGAAGAATTATCAATGTAGAAGTGGGATCAAAAGGCTGAATCACAAGCGTAGAAGCAGAAGAAGGGCGCAGAAGTGGACGGGCGGGTAAGAAAATGGAAGTGTGGGTGTGGAAGTAGAAGCTCGGTTGCAAAATCGCTTGGAATTGTGAATGCGGAAGCTGGAATTGGATCTAGAAGCGAAAGACAATGTCAGCCTTACACCTTGCAAGCTTGTATCTATCGCCACAAGTTGAGCTTGAGAGGGCCATTTGAGCTCGAATTGAGCTTGCGATTTGTCCGGCGAGCCAAGCTCGAGTTAAGTATGACTCGAGCCCAACTCAACTCGTATACATCCCTTGCTATGGATCTCACTAGATGCAAATTCTATCATTGTGACTCATCGACTACATATTAATTGCATGTGAAGGTATACACATTCCTTTTCATTAATATAAAATATTTATTGTGAAATTGTTTTCGAATATTACATTCATGTGAATAAATTGCTTGGCAAAATGTCAATCATTTTTTAAAGGATTGGAAATATTTTATTAATGAGGATACAATTATGACGCATTGGCCTCTTAACAAAAGTGGAGAATATCTACCCTTCTCATTCTTATTTGAAGCGCAGGTTCACTTAAATTACAATTATTCACTAAATTTTCTTTAAAAAATTGGGAATAGAACGATTATGGATTGAGTTTGATGTATTTTGCAAATATACTTCAATGCCAATAACATCTAATTCACATGAAAATTTAAATTTTGCTTTTCTCATTTAACAGAGAAATTTTCCATGAATTTAAAAGAGAAAAATTTCGGAGAAGTTTTCGGAGAAAATTTGCCAGAAAAAATAATTTATTATCAGAGTATTTTCTGATCTATATGTCCATAAAAAATTACAATGATAATTTCTGTCAGAAAATTCGTGCGGTGATTAAATTTCCAGGGAAGTTTTAGTCAAACATTTGTACTTAAAACTGGCAGAAATTTTTGCTAAAAAATATGCCAGCATGACCATAATTTCTAAATACCAGCCTCTTTCTTCTCCATTTTACGTAAACATAATTGAGTGGCCGCACTTCGGCCTTTTTTGCTTGCCCCGGTTGATTGCTCATTCTTGTTGATTTGGATGCAGATTTTGTTCGTTTCTTCAAGGATTTAAAGGTAAATCTCTATCTCTTCTAAGATTTATAATAAATTTCAAATTTCATTTGTTAGATTTTCTTTAAAAACAGTTTGAAAAATTTTTCCCAGAAATTTTTTTTGGATTTGAATTTGTTGTTCATATAATGTGTTTTCAGTTAGATTATGGAGATTAGAATTACAATTTGTTAATTTTATAGGAAATTTGTAGATCCATTTTTTTATTTATAGCAATAAATTTAATGTTACCATTATTATTAGATTTAGGAGTTGTTTGGTTGCCTAAAAAGAAATGCGCATAAAATAATATTTTGTAGTTATTTGGATAGGTATAAAAAGAGTGTGTGACTTTATTTTATTTATTTATTTATTATTTGGTTTGAAGTAAAGTGAATGCAATATAAATTATAAAATGGTTGTGCCCGGGGTGACCGTCGGCTGGCATTGGAGGGCGACAACGTTGGATGGCGGCTGCAACGGTGGACAGTGGCAGATAAAGGAAATCCGCACTCAAAGGTCATAAGTGTATAGTTGATTATTACCAGGATAAAGGTATAATAAATAATATTCACATAAGGACCTTTAAATACCCCCTTAAAGGATAAGATAAGGGATGATCTTTTTCATTCTTAAGGAAACTCTACAAAAAAATTTTAGGCATTTTTTATCTTATAACTAACTTAATGATAGAAATTAAAGTGCAATCCCAAGGAATAATTCCCCAATGTAAACTCATTTTTTTTGGTTGTTTGGAAGAAACAAGCTCATGCTAAAGATAACCGCATTCGAGAAACTTGATGGGCCATGATCAATCCTCTGCATGCATATGGTATTTTAAACTTTAGACTATCGTTAGTACAAGAGTGATATGAATTATAGCAAACCAACTAAAATTTGAAATTAAAATTTTGATTTTGGCTCAAGATAATTCAAGTAGAGTTTAAAGTGAACAATTTCAACTGAAAATTTTCAATTTTACAAGTATTTTTTATCCCTAAAAGCTAGTATCCATGCAAAAATATATTATCAATTATATCATAGTGTATAAAAAGATTTATTATGACTATGTAAGTTTGAGTATAAAAGCAATTGGGAGGACTAAATACCATCGAAAGAGTTTTCTTAGAATAACAACTTTAACTCGAGCATTAGTATGGGTCCATATAAAGCTTTAAATGGTTAAAGGTATAGAACAAATTTAAAATATCCAAACATCAAATATCTCAATCTCCAAAAAATAGTTTAAGTGCATTTTATTTCTTTTTATAAATGTTACTTTATGACATTGATCACATGTTTTAATATAATCATTAACATCCTTAAATAGAATAGGCAAGTAAAATCTTGATTAAAGTATCTTAGAAGCATGGGCAAATCCATCATTTGCCCCACCCTCAAAATTTTTTAAAAAAAAAATTAGAGGGGAAATTTTGAAATATTTTGGATATTTTGGGCATTTTGATCCCCCCTCCCCTCAAAAAAATTTTTCCCTACTTTTATCAATCCTAAGCAACTTTGCCCATCCCCCACAAAAATTTTTTTTTTTGCCCACCCTAAAAAAAGAAGCTGGATCAGCCCCTGCTTAGAAGCAGTTCTAAATTCTCCAAAAAGCTCTTCATAATAAGAATAATGACTATTTTATACACATATTTAATACCAACATCCAACTTAGCTAAAAGTTGGGCGGAAAAGGCGTTCTCGACGATTTTGGCAGATCTTTGGCGTTCGATGGTTCTCCATCGGCCTGGTATGGCCGACGGAGTTCCTTGGTGCAACTTTGGCGGATCAAGTTTTCGATTGGCTAAAGGCAATTTGTGCAGAGATGTGATTTTGGTGATAATTTGTCAGGCAGAGGTTCTTCTTTGGACCCATGATTTTGGTGAATCTACTGATTTAAAGTCGATTTTTGCAAAGCTTTGCATGCTGATGGATCTCCGCCGGCTTGGTTTGGCTTTCGATTTTGTGGGTTGTGTTTATTCTACTGGTATTAGATTCTTGATTGATTTTGGTGAGACTACAAATCTGAAGGTGTTTTTGGAGGATTATTTTGTTGGCTCATCGTTGCCTATAGTAATTCTTGGAACAAAATTTTCAGCTTGGCTTAAATTCATTATTATGTGCGGTAATTGGAGTTCGGGTTTGCTTTGGTTTATGGACTTTCTTGATTCTAGATTTGGTTTGATTGCGTTCTTGGTGTGTGATCATTTTATTTTTATGAGATGGTTGGTGTATGGGTGCTTGGATTGTAAAGGTGGATCTTTCTATTTAGAAGAACCGATTGCATATGGATTCTTGAAGATTCTTGGAGATAATGCAGTCCTGTTGGTAATTTTGCTGCCTTCAGTTGTGGACAAACTCAAATTTTCTTCTACTTTTAAGGAAACAGTTTTGTTTCGTACGGATTTTGTTATGATTGCTACTAGTTATGCAGATATTTGGAAGGATTTGACTGGTAAAGCCGAAGTTATTGCAGTGATTGATATATTGTTGTTTGGTTCTTATATGGAAGTTTGTTTTGACAATCCTAGATGTATGGAGGTAGTTTTAGGTTGGAGCTTATCCAATCAAGGCTTAAGAATGTTACTTCTTTGTTCTATGAAGATCAAGTCTTATTTGTTGAAGACTTGAAGAATTTGAATATTACTGGTTTTTTGATTTCCAGGGTGGTGATGATTATCATTTCGTATGGTTTTTGTAGTGTAGAGGTTGTATCTTGGCTTCTTGATGTTGGAGCTGTTGTTATTGCTTCGTTGACTTTGTTTGGATCGTCTAAGGTGGTTGTTGTCGGACGCATTGGTGAAGACTTTAGGTGGAATCATATCCCAACTAAGCCAATGGATGCTACTGCTTTGATCTTTGAAGATCTTGGCGTGATCGTTGAAAACTGGAAGGGAATGGAGACTTTAGAGTTCCTGTATGTCAGTGGGTTGACTACGTTGATGAGTTTGTTGGTTAGTGTCTACAATGACGAGGTGGTTATTTGGTCTCTTGATTTTCAGTTTATCAATTTTGTTTTTTTTTTTGTATTATGAATTTAGAGTAATGGAAGTTAAGACTCTATCTAGTTGTCACTTTTTACTTGGGAACTCTGGGATACTAACCAACCTTTTTTGGTTGTTTTAAAAGTTTGGTGTCCCCAATAACCCAACTGGTTCAAAGTGAGATTAATGGATCTTATTTCCATTATGTCTTTTTTTTTTTAATTTTGCAAATACACTTTTTCTATGTTTTATTTGCTTTTCCTTAGAGCTTCCTTTCCCTTTGTTTGGAAATGGAAGTTTTTTAGTTTTTTTTTTTTCATTTTTAGCTTGTAATAGTTTTCTCTTCCCGTTTTAATGCAATTTGCATTTCCTAAAAAAAAAAAAAGAATCATGATATTCCCTAATTATTAGTTCCAATTTTTCTCGAGGAAACATCTATTAATAATTGAAAGCCTTCAATAAATATGGTTCATCCAAAAAAATAATATTTGGCTTCATGCAAGAATTTACTTTTATGAATAGAAGATAAATCAAACAAAAGTATACCACTAATAATAAAATTGATAATATCAGCATACAATGATAGTTTATTCATATCCAAAGGAAATAATTATTCATCAAAAAAAAAAAAAATCATCAACTATAAGCTTATTAGATGCATGCTCTTCATTTGAATGTCTAGAAAGATGATCGATAATTTAATTTTTTGTTCCTTCCCAATAAAAAAATTCTACATCAAACTCTTGTAATAGAAGAATCCACCTCATCAATCTTAGGTTGATATCTTTCTTTGTCATAAGATATTTGATTGCAAAATGATCAGTATTGCTGCGTCCTGGAGTATTCGCAGCGGTAGAGAAATATGAAGTTTAACATCTTAGTGTTGTACAAAAATCCGGCACGCAATCAGATAAGAGAGTGTCTAGCTTTTATGAGACACCAATATTTTTATGTGGAAAACACCTAAAAAAGGGGGAAAAACCATGGGTCCTAGCCCAGTTTGAATGAATACATTAGTATTACAGTTGATTACAAATGAGGCCAATCCTTGGGGGAAAACCTTAGCTTGATGTACATCTTATAGAGTACATTACATGGTGATAATATAAAGAATCACTGTTGATGTGTTCTTATGGTCAGAAGGAACATAGTCTGGTGACGGAGGTCAGAAGAACCTTAGTCGGCGGGCGACGGAGGTCATAAAGACGGTTGTCTGGCGACGAAGGTCAGAAAGACTGTAGTCTGCAGGCGAAGTAAGTCAGGAGGACCGTAGTAGGCTGGCGACAGAGGTCGAAAGGATTGTAGTCTATGGGTGACGTAAGTTTGAAGGACCATAGTCGGCTGGCGACGGAGGTCGGAAGGATTGTAGTCAGTGGGAGACGTAAATCAGAAGGACCATAGTCGGTGGGTGATGACGGAGGTCGGAAGTACTGTTGTCTAACGATGAAGTTCAGAAGGATGGCGTCAGGTAGAAGTCCAACAATAAAAAGAAATCCATCTTCGAATAGATGTCCAGAGAAAGTCTGACAACCGGTAGAAGTCTGGCGTCAGGTAGAAACTTGGTGACGAGCAAAGGTTCGATGTCGGGTAGAAGTCTGATGTCAGTTGGCGGCCGAGGAGAACTCTGGCATCACTTGGAGGTCGAGCGGAATTCTTGCGTCATTTGGAGGTCGAGCGAAATTCCAGTGTCACTTGGAGGTTGAGCGGAATTTTGGTGTCCCGTGGAAGTCGGGTAGAATTTTGACGGTGGTCGAGGAGTTTCTTCCCTCCTACTCTTCTCTTCTTC
>NW_021320098.1:329176-330216 GCF_001605985.2 Dendrobium catenatum
GGCATGGCCCGTAAATAGATGAGAGATCAGGGGCGAATGTGGAGTGGTTCGGATGGTTGACCGATACTAAATCCTTTGATCGCAGAAGTTTCATTAGACATTTAAAGGTCTTAATGATATCAGAATTTAGCAATCTTGGCCTTGTTGGATTTGTCTCGTCAAGCCGCTCGATTCGACTATAAGCACATTATATTTGGAAACCGTTTGGTAACCCAAATTATAGTTTGAGTATTCCAACAACGCTTCGGGTCCTTGATTTGGATCCATTTTGGATCAGATTGAGTCGAATTTGGTGTATTTAGGTTTGAACTTTCGAGATGATCAGTTCTTCTGTAAGTTTACTAAAATTGGAGTTCAGATGATCCTAGATTTAATTTTTGAAGTTTTCGACTTGATTTTTGCCTCAAGATTTGTGCCCAATCAAGATAATTTTTTGATAACATATCAATTGCCCCTATTTTTGGATGTCGAAGCTCCAGGAGTCCGAAAATATATATGTCGACATTTGACATTGGCCTAATTGCAAGAAATTTCATTCCAAAAATTAATAGCTTGCTATTGACATTTTACATTGGCCTAATTGCAAGAAATTTCATTCCAAAAATTAATAGCTTGCTCAAACTTGATCATTGAGGCTTCTTTAAGCTTTAAAAGTGTCAAAATTGAGTCCAGTCGTCAAAAAATGTGTCTGGGGACCCCAACAATGTCAGATTTTGATCGTCCGTGTAATATTAAAATCTGCTCCAGGGTCGTCCCGACGATCTGGGATTGTCCTGGGATAATAAAGGAAGATGAAGGATTGCTTCAATATATGGGAATACATATGTTTATAAAAGAAGGATTCTATGGGAGAGGTTGGAATTTTATTCTTCCAAGAACTTGCTTGTAATATCAAAATCTGCTCCAGGGTCGTCCAGGATGATCTGGGATCGTCCTGGGACGATCAGTTGATAATCTGTTCCAGAATTTGCCTAGATTTGCTCCAGGTGTTTTTCTGTAAGCATCGTCCAGGCCGATCGAGGCTTCGGCCAGGCCGATTG
>NW_021320098.1:330461-349480 GCF_001605985.2 Dendrobium catenatum
GCCCGGACAAGCGATGTCGGCGGCCGACCGGCGGCCAGCCATCGCGCCTCTGCCCGCCGCCACTGCCCTCGGCGGATGCGTGCCGCGACGCCAACTGGTGTTTCCCAGGGTGTACGGGCGGTTAGCTGCGCGGTTACTATTTTTTTTTGTGTGGGGCCCACAAAATTTTAAAAAATTCCAAAAAATTTTGAAATTTTTTTGAAAAATAGGGAGGATCAGAAATTCGGAATGTTCTTTTCTTCCACAAAAATACTTATAATACCCCCTCAGGGCTAGGGGGAAATTTGCACCTTCTTCTTTTCTCATTCTTTCTTTCTAACAGTTGAGGCTTTTCTGCTATTTTAGTAGGTGACTGTTGTCCTACACTACGTGATTCAGCGCTCCTCCTTTTGTACAGAAGTTAGAATTTTTTTCTTCTTTTTCTTATTTTAGCTTTCTTACAGTGGAGGCATTCCGTTATTTTTTGCAGTTGACTTTTTGTATTTAAATCAGTGCCCCTCCTATTATACAGAAGTTAGAATTTTCTCTTCTTTCTCTCTTATTTTTCTTCTTGCTCTAGATGTCTTCCGTTATTTTTTGTAGGTGATTTTCCCTACTTAAATAGGCGCCTCTATTCAGCGTAGAAGAAAATTTTTTCTCTTTCCACTATCTTCTCCTTTGGCTATCTTCTTACAGTTGAGTCTTTCTATTATTTTTTGTAGGTTATTTTCCCTACTTAAATTGGTGCCCCTCTTCAGTATAGAAGAAATTATTTTCTCCTTCCATTATCTTCTCCTTTGACTATCTTCTTACAGTCGAAGCTTTCTGTTGTTTTTCATAAGTGATTTTCCCTATTTAAAATGGCGCCCCTCCTCTCGTACGGAAGTTAGACTTTTTTGTATCTGTTTCTTTTCTTTCTCCTCCCTCATTCTAGCTTTTTTACAGTTGAGGTATTCTCCTGTTTGTTGTAGGCGGCATCCCGTACTAAAATTTATGGCTCCTCTCCTTGTGTAGAAGTTATAATTTTTGCAGTCGTTCCTTTTTTTCTTCTCTGGTCTTCTTCTTACATTTGAGGCATTCCACTGTCGGAGATAGGTGGCATTCCCCTAACAAGCTTCCCTGCCTCTCTCTTGTGTTGAAGGAGATGTTTTCCTTCTTGTTCTTCTCTTGCATTTTTCTTTTTACATTGAAGGCATTCCACAGTTGAATATAGGCGACATTCCTCTATCAAGTTTTAGTGCCCCTCTATTTTATAGAAGAAGTTGCGATGAGAGGCTATCTTCTTAATAGATAACCCTTGACAGAAGAAGATCCATCGCTGCTTGTATGCGAGGATGATTTGAGAAGATTTGATGGTAATAATATCCGAGAGGAGAGCTAGAAGTTATGAACAAGCAGGGAGAATTTTGAAGCTGTTTGAGAAGATGTTTGTTGGCATTGGATGATTGAGCTGAAGTTTGTTGGCAGTCAACGATCGAGTGTAGAGTTGAAGGAGAAAGTTTGAGGGTGCGTTGCTAGTAGCAGTCGAGTGATAATCTAATGATGGCTGATATGAAGTAAGAAATTGTCGATAAATATCAGACAAAGGTTCGATGATGGCGGGTGTCTAGTGGCATTTTGCCTATGTTAGTCGTCTAGCAATGTATAGTGTTAATTTAGGTGAGACCTGATAAAGATTAAATTGTAATCTTTGTTTAAATAAGAAGTTGTTAGAGATGTTTGATATGTAGTACAGAAGAAGTCACTAAATCCACTAAGGATATTTGGTTGTTTTTAAGTTGCTTGTTGTTCTATGATTGTAACTTATATGAATAATGCCAATGTGCTTTTTAATTTGAACTTCTAGTGAGAACAAATATACAGATCAATATGTATATATGAAACTCCATTGATATTATATAAGAAGTTGAGAACTTTTCCTTCGGAGCAAGCTGAATTGTGATTGCATCTTTGAGGCATGCTTTATTATATTGCCCCCCATATTTTTGTGAGGGTATTTTAGACAACTGAAGTCTTTGTATAAGTGATGAATTTATCAACCATTTGCTTTCATAGAATCTTTATAGAGAGAATTTTATTCACTCAGAGTATTTCTCGATGATGTTGACCTCTGTATAAGAGGTCGCGATAATCCACCAAGGATGTATGACCTATCCGAGGTTATATGTTAGAGACCTGCTCGATGATGTTAACCTATATAGAAGAGGTCGAGAGAGTCCACCATGGATGTAAGACCTATCCAAGGTTATGTCGGAGCTTTTGCTCGATGATATTAAGCTATATGGAAGAGGTTAAGAGAATCCATCAAGGATGTGAGACCTATTCGAGTTTATATGTCAGAGCCTTTTCTCGATGACGTTGACCTGTATGGAAGAGGTCGAGAGAATTCACTAAGGATGTGAGACCTATCTGAGGTTGTATGTCAGAGCCTTTGCTCGACAAACTTAACCTGTATAAAAGAGGTCAAGAGAATCCACCAAGGATGTGAGACATATTCGAGGTTTTATGTCAGAACCTTTGCTCGATGATGTTAACCTGCATGGAAGAGGTTGAGAGAATCCACTAAGGATATGATACCTATCTAAGGTTGTATGTCGGAGCCTTTTCTTGACGACGTTAACCTATATGGAAGAGGTCAAGAGAATCCACTAAGGATGTGAGACCTATCCGAGGTTGTATGTCGGAGCCTTTCCTCGACGATGTTAACCTATATGGAAGAGGTTGAGTGAATCCACCAAGGATGTGAGACCTATCTGAGGTTGTATGTCAGAGTCTTTGCTTGATGACATTAACCTGTATGGAAGAGGTCAAGAGAATCCACCAAGGATGTGAGACCTATTCAAGGTTGTATGTCGGAGCCTTTGCTCGATAACGTTAACCTGTATGGAAGAGGTCGAGAGAATCCACCAAGGATGTGAGCCCTATCCGAGGTTGTATGTCAGAGCCTTTGCTTGATGACATTAACCTGTGTGGAAGAGGTTGAATCGAATCCAACTGGGATTAATTTTGCCTTGATTGGGAGGGGGAAAATGCCGTGTATCCCGAATCAAAGATAAAGAATGGCCTATCTTTAGACCATTATTTCCTTTTTGAGGTTGAGGTTAAGACCTTGCCCAAGGAGTAGAAATCCAGTAAGGCACTATATATAGCTTTTGGAAGCATCCTTGCATTTGCTGGGAGTTTTCTTATATATCATCATAGTTTTGAAAGTCTTGGAGGGATCTTCTGGACTACAATTATAATTGAGATTGCCTCCCCTAGTTCGAATCTGATTGCCATGAAATTGATGAATCAACAATAGTTGAATGACCTTTTGAAGTTGGAGCAAAAATTACCCCCCAATCGGGAACCGCGTTCCCACAGACGGCGTCAAACTGTTGCATCCTGGAGTATTCGCGACGATAGAGAAATATGAAGTTTAACATCTTAGCATTGTACAAAATCTGGTATACAATCAGATAAGAGAGTGTCTAGGATTTATGAGACACCAATATTTTTACATGGAAAACCCCTAAAAAATGGGGAAAAACTACAGGGCCTAGCCTAGTTTGAATGAATCCACTAGTATTACAGTTGATTACAAATGAGGCCCTTCCTTGGGGGAAGGCCTTAGCTTGATGTACATCTTATAGTTACACGGTGATAATATAAAGAATCACTGTTGATGTGTTCATATGATCAAAAGGAATATAGTTTGGTGATGGAGGTCAAAAGAACCTTAGTCGGTGGGCGATGGAGGTCATAAAGATCATTGTTTGGCGACGGAGGTTGGAAAGACTGTAGTCTGTGGGCGACGTAAGTTAGGAGGACCGTAGTCGGCTGGCGACATAGGTCAAAAGGATTGTTGTCGGTGGGCGACGTAAGTCAGAAGGACCGTAGTTAGCTGGCGATGGAGGTCAGAAGGATTGTAGTCTGTGGGTGACGTAAATCAGAAGGACAATAGTCGGAAGGCGATGGATGTTGGAAAGACTGTAGTCGACGGTCGACGTAAGTCAGAATGACCATAATCGGTAGGCCACGGAGGTCGGAAAGACTGTAGTCGGCAGGTGACGTACGTTAGAAGGACCGTAGTGGATGGGCAATGAAGGTCTATAAGACTGTAGTTGATGGCCGACGTCAGTCACGAGGATCGTAGTCAGCCGGCGATGGAGTTCGAAAATACTGTTGTCTGACTACGAAGTTCAGAAGGACGACATCAGGGAGAAGTCTAACAATGGAAAGAAATCCATCTTCAAATAGATGTCTAGCGAAAGTCCGACAACAGGTAGAAGTCTGGCGTCGGGTAGAAAGTTGGCGATGAGCAAAGGTTCGGCATCAGGTAGAAGTCTGATGTCAATTGGCAGCCGAGGAGAACTCCGGCATCACTTGGAGTTCGGGTAAAACTTTGACGTCACTTGGAGTTTGAGCGGAATTTTGGTGTCACTTGGAGGTCAGGCGGAATTCCGGCGTCCCATAGAAGTCGGGTAGAATCTCGACGGTGGTCGAGGAGTTTGTTCCCTCCACATCTCTTCTTCTTCTTGCTTTCTCTTGCTTCCCCCCCCCCCTCTCAAGAAAAATGAGGGGTCTACTTATAGATTTCTGAAGTGGCATGGCCCGTAAATAGATGAGAGATCAGGGGCGAATGTAGAGTAGGTCTGATGGACGGCTGATACTGAATCCTTTGATCAGGGACCATTCATTAAATATTTGAAAGTCTTAATGATATCAAAATTCAGAAATCTTAGGCTCATTTTATTCATCTTGTCGAGCCGCTCGATTCGACTATAAGCACGCTATATTTGGAAACTGTTTGGTAACCCAAATTGTGGTTTGAACCTTCTAATAGTGCTTCAGATCCTTTATTTGGACCCATTTGGGATCGGATTGAGTCAAATTTGGTGAATTTAGGTTTGTATTTTCAAGAAGATCAGTTTGACTATAATTTTACTGAAATCAAAGTTCAGAAGATCCCGGATTTAATTTTTGAAGTTTCTGGTTTGATTTTTGCCTCAAGATTCGTGCCCAATCAAGATAATTTTTTGATAACATATCAAGTATATACAATTACTTTGGTGCCAATCAAATAAGATCTAAATTTTCAAAAGCAAAAATAATTTCTAGTGATTCTTTTTTAGTTCTTGTATAATTTCACAGCATAATGTTTAAGGTTTTACTAATATAAAAAATGACATAAAATTTCTTATATTGCTTTTGAAAAAGAATAACACCAATAATAAAATTTCTTGGATCACACATAACTATAAATGGTAAGGAATAATCAGGAGTAATAATAACTGGAGCAGTAATCATATATTGCTTCAAAATATTAAAAGCTTGAAGATATGTAGTATAAAACATAAAAGGAATATCCTTCTCTAACAAATGACGTAAAAGTTTTGAAATTTTGGAGAAGTCCTTTATAAATCTTTAATAAAAGCCTGCATACCTAAAAAAGCTTCTAATTCCTTTTACAAAAGTGGGAGGGGGAAGTTTCTTAATGACTTATAATTTTGTAATGTTTACCGCTAATCCTTCTTTAGAAGTTTTATGTCCTAAGGAAATTCCCTCTGTCACCACAATTTGATATTTCTCCTTTTTTAGCACTAAGTTTATTTCTACACTTCTTTTCAATATATAAGTTAAATTCTCAAGACAATAAACAAATATAGTGCCAAAAATATAGAAGTCATCCATGAAGATTTCAATGCCCTGCTCAATTAAGTTTTAAAAAACTAACATCATACGTCTTTGAGAAGTAGCAATACCATTTCAAAGACCACAAGACATTCTACTATAGGTAAATTTCCCATAAGGACGGTGAAGGTAGTCTTATTTTGGTCTCAGGTGCCATAAGAATATGTTGATACCCTGAATACCCACCTAAAAAATAATAGAATGAATGTTCTACCAACCTATTTAGCATATGGTTATGAAAAGACAAAGGAAAATGATCTTTTTTAGTGGCCTTATTTAGCTTCATATAGTCAATATATATTCTCTAACAAGTGACAGTTCTAGTACGAATAAATTCATTGTGTTCATTGGAAATTAAAACCAAGCCATAATTTTTAATAACATAATGAATAGGGCTCACCCAAGAACTATTTGAAATAGGATAAGCAATCCCAATATCAAGCCATTTAAGTATCTCATTTTTAACAACTTCCTTTATGGAAGGGGTTAGTCTTCATTGAGAAACAGCTTTATGTATTGAATTAGCTTCCTTTAAAATTTTATGCATGCAATTCAATTAGCTAATTCCTTTAATACAACAATAGTCCACCCAAAATCCTTTTAAAATATCCTAAAACCCTAATCAATTTACTTTCATGTTCTTTTTCCAATGTTGCATAAATGATTACAAGAAAAATTAAATTTTTAACTAAGAAGACATACTTAAGATGGTTGGGTAAAATATTAAGCTCTAAGTGGCTTTTTCCATAGAAGGTCTCAATTTTATTTCCCACAGATAAAGTCTCTAAAGTTTTAAAATTCTCCCTAAAAACTACATTACTACTTCCAATAGATTGAACAGATTCTCCTAAATTCTCACAATTCTCCTTAACATCTTTCAATAAATTCCTTCCTAACAACTCTTATTTTAAACTCTCCATTTTAGTGTCTTCCATATCAATGCTAAAGTAGTCTTTATTCTTTTCATGAGGGAAATTTATATATTTAAGAACATTAATGGTCGCCTCCTCCTCCTAAAACCTCATAGTCAATTCCCCTTTATGCCCACCAATTCCTTCCTAAGATGAGTGCTAATTCTTATCTTCCTCCATGTAAAACATAATAAATCAATAGGAAAAATGAACTTATCAAGCTTATTTACGACATTTTTTATCACCCCTCTAGAATAAATGAAAGATCTATTAACTAGATGAAGAGTGACAAAGTGGGTTGAACCTCTCCTTTGTCTAAACTTTTGAAGATGGAAAGAGGCGTGAGATTGATGCTTGATCCAAGATCACACAAAGCTCTACCACAAAATTTACTCCCTATTGTTAATGGAATGGTGAAACTATCATGATCTTTCAATTTTTTAGGAAGTTTATTTTGAATTATAGCACTGCACTTTTCATTTAATTCTACCATTTCAAATTCTCCTAACTTCCTATTTTTCTTCAAAATATCTTTCAATTAATGCTACCATTTCGAGGCTTTAGAGAAGGGTATGTAATTGTTAATTTCTTGAACACTTCTAAGAACTTAGAGAATTAC
Source organism: Dendrobium catenatum (assembly GCF_001605985.2). NCBI lineage: Eukaryota > Viridiplantae > Streptophyta > Magnoliopsida > Asparagales > Orchidaceae > Dendrobium > Dendrobium catenatum. The sequence goes on from NW_021320098.1 coordinate 337,644, forward strand.
TTATCTAAATTTTTTTTATCAGCCTTTAAGGAAAGGGTGATGGTGGTCTCTCTACGACCTTCGTAATCAGTTTCTTAATTTCTTTAATAGGTTTAGGTTGTTTAATAGGGGGTTCAATCTCTAAAGGTTCTTCCACACCACTATCCTTTAAAAATGGACTTCTATTCTTATATGGATCTCCTAACTCTATTCCACTCCTAAGTAGTATATTATTGCATCATTCTTCCAATTTTTTATTGTTGATCAATCTAGCAAGATACCCTATATAATCTTTTATTTTTTTAAGGGATGTAGATTAATCATGCAGTTGAATTCTCGATTATATAATTATATATTCTAATGGTATCTTCTCATTCTCAACATGATTATTTTGGACAAAACCTAAGGGATGATGCTACGACACTGTAATGTTCGACACTACAGTGCTTATACATCTTGGATCACCAATAGATCTAGGATAATAATTATACCTTTATAGTCAAAGTCTAACTCCCACATCATCCAACTTCTTTAAAATTATGACAACATGAGCAATAATAATCGATAAAGCATTATATTCATAAAAATCTAACTACTTTATTAGGATTCACCCTATCAACAAGCCACTAAAAATTATTTGTATCCATTTCCTCTATTAGTTCATATGCTTGCTCAAATGACTCAGAATTTAAAGATCCACCAACTATAGTATCTATGATTGATTTAATGGATCCTACTAATCCATTATAAAAGGTCTTAATAACTAACAAATCGGGTAAGGTAGGGTGAGGGCATTTCTTTAACTCTCTCCCAACTTTCCTAAATTGATTCTCCCTTAAACTAGGCAAAAAATATGATATCATTTCTAAGTTTGGTAATTTTAAAAGGTGAGATTTTGTTAGCTAAAAAATTATGAGCCAACTCATTATAAGTGGTTATGAAGCCCATGAGCAAAAAATTCAACCACATCGTATCCTTATCCCTTAGAGAAAATAGGAATAATTTAAGTCTTATAGCATCATCACTAACATCATTATACTTAAATATTACACGTATTTTCATAAAAATAGCTAAATATAAGTTGGGATCTTCAACTATTGTTTTCCCAAACTAAAAATTTTGAACCATTTAAATTATGGGTAGTTTTAGTTCAAAGTTATTACCCTGGATAATAGGTCTATCGATACTTTGATGGATTCCTTCTACAATAGGTTGACATACTCCCTAAGAGGATTAGAATAGTTATGGTTATGTGCTGGGTTAGACAACTTTAATTATTTTTTAAATTTTTTTAATTTTATTAAGGGTCCTTTCTATTTCAGGGTCAAACAATATGGGCTCCTTTCTAGTTCTATAAAGTATACAACAATGATGAAACAACTAAAATAAAAATATAATCTAAATAATCAATAAATGTTTTTTTTTTTAAATTTTTTTCAATATTTTTATCAAATAAAATAAAAATACATGATACAAGTAGGTCTAAATATATACTTATTTTAATAATATAGTTAAACATGCAATATGTATGTTACTTTTTTGGTAAGGATGCCAAAAACTTGATGGGGAGTTAAGCTGAGCTAATATGTGAATTGCTAACTTTGGAATATATTAAGGTTTTTTTATATAAAATTACTAAAAGCTGTTATACGCGCCTAATCAAGTAATAAAGTAAAAGAATAGAGTGTCGAGCCTATGAAGAAAATAATGTGTGGAGTTTTTATGACTAAAAGAAAATAAAAACTTACAAAAATATTTTAATACTTATGAAAATAAAATATTTTGACTTAATGAAAGTAGATAACATAGTTTTCCTAGTGAGATTCTTAATTGTAGATATGGATTAAAGCATATGCATTTCTTGGTCTATGTCAAACTTGTAAGGGTTAAAAAAAGGTTTATGACCTTTCTATAGTTTTACTATCTCTATAGACTATAGAATATTAAAAAATTCTATGTCTAAGCATGCCAACATTCCATTTTTATTTGTCTAATTATTTCGATATTTCTTCGTATAAGCTATACATCACATTAGATGTTAACTACACACATGACCATTGTATGCATTAAATGAAGAATGAGAGATTTTAAAAACATCTTTTATCACTTATGGAATAAGATTTATATTGGTACTTGCTAAACTTATTATATCATGAGTCTAAAATTACAGAATTAGCCAAACATGACAATTATATAAAGTAAACTCATCTTCCTTGCATTCATTAGAAGTAAAGATATAAGAGAAGTAATAAAAAAATTCTCAAAAAAATTCTCACCTAGAAGGATCAAAGGATCTTCTCCACACTCCTTTCTCCAACTATAGAGTTGCTTACACAAATAGACTAAGATCTCCACACAAAAGTTTCTTGCACTTCTCTAGCCTCCATTAGACTTTACTCTAAGGAGACACTAAAGAAATACATTTAACATTACAAGAATTCACTCAAGTGACAAAAATCCTAAAATTTTAAAACTAAAAAACTATTTATATAATGTAAAATGATGGGTTTAGGCACCATAATGCTTAAAAATGTGGTGCCATGATGGTGAAAAATGAACTAACACTTAGATGCTATAATATTAGCTCCATTGTGGAATTGACTGATATGGTACTATTACTACTTGGAATGTTGCTTCATTTGGCTAAATCAACACGGCTTCTCATCTTCAGCAAATGGTCTATTATGGCACTAAAAAATTTTGAGCATTGCGGTGCTAGAATTAGGAATTTGATGCTGAGGCATTGAAAGGTGTGACACTCAAGTATGAATTTTTTTGAGGATCCAACGCTGAAATGTTGAATTTGATCACAACGGTTCTATGCAACACAACAATGCTAATTATGTTATCACTGCAAGATGGCATTGGAATGTCTAAAATAGTCACCTCGGTGTGGATGATGTAGGCATTATGATGTGATATGAATTGGCACCGCTGCGCTGATCAACATTTGTAATTTTTTACATATTATGAACATTTTCTATGTAAAACATAATTAAAACAATATCTTTTCACTGAATTTAAATACAATAAATAATACTTAATTTACACTTAATAGGGAGTCTTAGAGTTAAGTATATTTATCAAGCTTGAGCTAGTTGAATAATGACACAATATAAGGTAGGTTATTATTACCCTTCTTAAAATTATTATTTCTTGCTTTCGTGTTTATTTGGTTGTATTTTATAAGAACTCAAATATACAAAAATTTTAAAATTTTCACAATGTAATTTCTTATACATCATGAATTGAATTATTCTGGTCATATTGGCCCATTGCATTGATTTTTCATCAAGTATTTTACATCGTATTATTTTTATGAAATTTAATAAGTATACATGTACAGATCAAATTCACTATAATAAATAATTTGTAAGAATGTTGGAGGTATTGTGTATAAATGATTTCAATACCTCATATAAAAAACCAAAAGGAGTAATAACAATCTAAAGACACATCAACTTTTTAACTTTAATTCAAAAATCATGTGACATTCATCACATTCTTATCAAGGTCTAGTTGATATTTAGAGGTTTTAATTCAATTGATTCAACTAACTATTGAGTTATGATGCTGATTTAATTTAAGCGTATTTTATTATTTGTAAATGTTACACTGACATGCACATTTTTTACCTTTCTTATATTAAAAATTGTAGTAGATCTCAAATAATCTATTGAGCTGTTATTACTCAACCCTATTTTATATGCATGTAATATTTCTAGGGAATAGTAGGGCTCAAGTTAAATAGTAGTGTTGATTCTTATTGATATCCTAATCTTAGATATTATCTATTATTTTTAAAATCATGATGATTTATATATTTTGTTAAGAGAGACTGCACTATGATATATATATATATATATATTCTTTTATTGTATAGTTCAGTAATGTGAATAAATGGAAGTTAATAAGTTCATTAACCATTTATTTGATGATATAAAAATAGCTTTATTTATAAATATTGAGAAAAAAAATGTTTTCCTTATAAATCTTATATAATCAACCAACTATTATGGCGTTAACATGGTGTAATCTACCGTAGTATCATGAATTACATCTCACTAGGTAGTGACAATTACTTTATTAGGGTAATGGATTTGGAGGAATTGATTTGGAATCATGGTCATAGAAATTATCGATAGATAAAAATAGAGATTTGGATAACTTCTGATTTTTTTCCCTTCATCTTTTATTACATTGTGTTGAGTTATTCATGTACATATAACATGTAAGTGTTGAGAAAATATGAATCCCTAAGATTAGGAATTGATAGATATATAGATAGAATTTTAGTCTAGTTGTGATAATATAGAGCACATTAAGAGTCATGAATTTAGGTTTTATGATGTAGTTTGCTATTGATCTTGGTTAGCTAGCTAATGGATAATGTTTATAGTTGGATGTGTACTTTGAGAGTGGAGTATAGAGATAAGAATATATAATTATTTTTGTGATTTAAGGTGTCTTTCCATAAGGGCACAACAGAGCCTTAGGTTGCTAAGGATTGGTTATTGATATTCAATAAGTCTTTGGATAGCATGCATGCAATACTTAGATAATCATTTGAGACCTCTATAATATTTTTATTTAAGGATGAAGCAAAGTGCTAGTGGCTAGGCCAATAAAGGGAGACGTTTTCACCAAAATCCTTTAATATACTTATGTGGCTTATTCGGAGCTCATTGTCCTAAAGATTATAATCAATCCATGAGATATCAAAGTTGGCATCAATATGTTTGTTGGCTAGTTGGTGTGATAGAGTAGCATTCTTCTTGGTTCAGGTAGAAAAGAATGTGGGTAAATTTTCACCATTACCCATAAAAGAATGGGCTTGCATGTCTAATGGTTTCTAAAGGAGAGAGTGGTGGGACTATGGGTTGGAGGGCCCAAAGCATGGACTCAAGCATTAGTGCCAAACCACATTAAAAATTAGATTGTACCCCATTTTTCTCTTGATATTTATTTTGTTACATGGTTATTTATTCTTAAAATATTCATTAGTTGTATTCAATTGATAAATTCTGATAGATGATGATTTTTTATTTTGCATGAACCACTAAATATACTCTCTGTTGGTGGTAATTATATGCTGAAATTAAATTGAATAATGTTACTAGCTAGTCATCTTTGAACTTTGTCTCATTATTTTATTTTGATTTGGATTTACCTTTAATAAAAAGGTAATTTTTGTTTTCCATTCTCACTGATTTGAAATTATAGTAGCTTACTATCCTACACATTTATTTAATTAGTAATAAAAAAGAGAAGATACCAATTCAACCCCCCCTCCTCCTTCTGCATGCACACACTTGTTACCATTCACTTCATATCTATGAAATAAGAAGAGGCCTCAAGTGGATAACATGCGCTCATTTCTTTGGAATGCTGATGGTGGGAACATATCTATAGTTATGCTTGAGTGATGTCTAATAGTCATATTTTACATTTTTTTAGAGAAATATATCTAATTATAACTTTTGTTCTTGAAAATGAAATGAAATAAAAAACTTTTTTTTAAGATAATGAGTTAGCTATTATTTACTTGTGTGCCTCTTTGAATTACCTAAAAAACTTACATTTAGATTGAGTGAGATAAATTTTCATGTGTGTTTTTTCATTAAGAGAATTAAAATTTTAGCCAAGTTCCAAGAATCAAGTGTGTATGTGTGTGTGTGTGTCTGAGAGAGAGAGAGAGAGAGAGAGAGAGAGAGAGAGAGAGAGAGAGAGTTTCCAAGTCAATGGAACTCCCTTATGTGTTCTTGGTCATATATATGAATCTAAATTTATGTTTAGCTTCTCATGCCTAGTTTTTAATTCTTGACATCAGTTCATACTAACTGCATCATTCAGGATGTTGGATCAAAATTTATTTGTGACTGATATTAGAACCATAGTTGCGAGACTCATGATGTTTTATAATATAGAGAGATAAAGAAAAAGCTCAGGGAGAGGAAACTTAAAAAACTTGAAAGCCTCAAGAGGGATGCTTTAGCATTTAATACTAGCATAAAGAATATAAGATTACTGTACATGAAGGAAGGGATGTCTCCTTATGACTATTTATTTTTTTTTGCTAGTAAAACACACATAGAAAAAATATTTTCAATGGTATTTTTTGGTGGAAAATATTTCCAGTGATTTTCTGACAGAAAAAGGCTGCTAGAAATATTGAAAATTTAATTAAAAAAGAAGCAGCCAGGCTGCCCAACCACCGCCCTGCTCGATGGCCTACCCAGGCTGCTCGACAAGAGGCCTTCCCGCACTGCCTGCCCAAGCCGAGCTGTGCTGCCCGTCTGAGCACCACCTATGCCCACCTGAGCTCCCGCTCTGCCTTTTGCTTGTTGCCTATGAGGAGGCTTGCCCATGTTGCCCGCTCAGCCTGAGTTCACTGCTCGCTGCCCGCCCGAGCTCCGACCCTGCCCATCCTAGCTCTCATGCTGCCCGTCAGGAGGCTTACCTGCCCAGCCAGAGCTGTGCTGCCTGCTGCCCTCCTGCTCTCCCACCCTACGTGCCTGACTGCCCGCCTGCTACATGGTCGCGCGGCTTGACTGGGATTTGAACTGAGTTCAATCCTTTTTGCTAAGTCTTAATCATTTTGCTTGAAGGTAAAATGTGTTAAGATGTTTAATATTATTTATTTAAACTATTGCATACAAAAAATATAATTAAAAATAAAATATTAAAGTTAATAATTAATTAAATATGTTATTAAAATAATAATTAATTAATCTAAGTTATTAAATTAATAATTAATTAAAATGAATTAATCATCAATTAAAATAAACTAAAATGTTTAAATTAATTAAATTACAAAAATATGAATTTTCACAAAATTACTACAAACCGCCGAAAAAGCTGCTTCAAACTCCGCCGGAAACAAAAGTGCCAGAAAACTGTCAAAAATTATTTTAAAAAATTAGGCTGCCGAAAAGCCACTAGAAAGCCGTCGGAAAATAGTCCGCCGCCAAGCCGCCGAAAAATTCACAAGTAATTGACAATTTTCTTTTATTGTATGCATATATATGAAAACATAGGTATGTAAATACACAATAATTATGTGGTATGTGTGTAAATCTTCAATAACTTTTGTGCCAGAAGGATTTGATATAAAAAACAAATTATGAATCAACAACAAGAATACACGGAGATTTTGACGGATTTATTCATTGGAAATAAGGATATTCCTCCTATATTTTTGGAGGAATTTCAATGGATTTATCTTCATTGGTAATAATCACATAAAAAAAAAAATTTATGTTAGAATATTTTCATGTCAATTTTTGGAAATATTCTATCCCTTAAAATTATCATGTTAATTTTTGGAAATAAATCTCCCGGAAACCTATAGCCTAGACAAAAAATAAATAAAATAAAAAGCATAGTCATTTACATTCATTCTCCTACAAAAAACCACAAATAATATATCATTCATATAAATGAACTCAATTATTAAAATAGACAAACATAAATCAATGAATAACATTATTTTAAATATATTAAATGATTATCAAGCACTTTAGTGTATAAATGATAGTCAAAACAAATATGTTCTTAAACATTACAAAAACCAATAAGAAAGCTACAAGCATCTAGAATTTAACCCTCTTCTATCCGCTCACTCTCCTCGGTCCCTGCAAGCTGGTTTTCAGGAAACTTCTTCTTGAATCTATGCAGCTCATCTTGCATCTGGCTTTGCTGCATTTGCATGTTTACTTGCAATTTTTGCCTTACTCTAGTTCTGCAATTAGGATAATTACCATTTGACTAACTTCTCATTGCTTGTATCTAAGAAGCCTGATGTGCTAGATAATTGTCCCTCAAATGCATAGGCTTGCGAGCTTTATCCATAAACTTTTCCCTTCTGTATTATGCCAACTGCATGAGACCATATAGGGTAGTCTTTATGATTCGTCAATCCTACATGAAATCCCTCTCTAGTTACAACATGGCTCTCTCAAAGCTGTACATAGTCTTTCTAAAATATATAACATATATATAACAATTGTATCCATGTCACTAAAATATTCCTATTTTTATTGCAAGTTTCAATACTCACATAGGCCTTCCTCACTCGTTGATCTACCCACTGTTGGTTCTCCTAGTGTTGGTGGGGGCAAGTGTACAACTATATGGTAGTAGGTTCTACCTAGCGCTTCTTTCTACAATATAATATGATAAGTTTGCATAATCATAAAAAATATTTAAATCTAAGCTCATGTAAACTATATATATAAGTTCATACCAAAAATAGTTTATGCTTAGTGTGTGGAACTGAGTGGCAGTATGGAGGGTGCTGCCGATGCCTCCATTGTTTGAAGCTCTATTTTACCTATTTTGATCCATCTTGCTATAATTTAGGTTGGATGAAGGAGTTCTGAGTGTGTAAAAGACCCTTGAAATAGGTGTTTGTGTAAAAATGATAGAGGAAGGGGAGTAGGGCAAAAATAGAGACCATTTTGGTTGAAAATTTTACTAGAAATTGTAAGTTTAGCTCCAATTGCTTTTTTGTTGTTGATTTCATCAGAGCACTATCTGCAAAAAAATTCCAGCATAAATAGAAAATTTTTATGTAGTGAGACCTATATTCATAAAATAGATAGATTTATTATAAAAAAAAAATATTAAATATATGAAAAGCTATTTTATGGGACAACTTGGGTTTGCCATGTTGACCTCGCAATATCTACATTTCATTATTTACTATCTATTAAAAGGAAGATTTTGATTCTTTTAAAAATTATATTTGTATGTCTTTTTTTGCTAAAATTAAATTTTAATAACAATCTTTTAAAATTTTTGCCAATAACAATTTGAATGACATAGAAATATATTTTTAAAATTGCCTTTCTTCCTTGAATGTCAATCTATACCCCTACTATTTGGGATATTAGACTTTATACCTTTCATAATATCCAAAATTAGAGAAATATGTCAACTATTTATTTGCATAGAGAAATATGTTGAAGTTTGCTTCAAATAAAAATACTCTTTATTGCTTATGATGATTAATGTTTATAGAAGTCCATTGTTAATGAAATTGATTCAAACTTGTTTGAAATTGAATGTTATTTCAAAACTAGTTCAATCTTGATTCAAACTTTTCGAACTCTTTTTGATATCTCATCTCATCATATCATAAAACTCATGTCGATGACATAAGATCCTATCCTAGAATCTTATTCTCATTCTCAAGTCATTACTCATGTTATTTCCCTCAAGGAGCTCCCGTTTTGAAATTCTCCTCCTTTAAACGTCGCTCCTCTTGTTGATGCCCTCCACAAGCTTCTATTATCAAATCCACCTTTTATTTACATCACATCACTCTCGTTGATACTCATTGGCCTCTTATCACAAATTTCTTTTGTCCTTCCCACATTGCATCTTTCGTTGATGCCATCTTTGACATCCCATTGCAAAATCTACTTCTTTTTCTACACATTGTCACTCCCACCAATGCCCTGAGCGAGTTCCCATCAAGATATCCATTAATCCACATAAAATCACATCCATCGGTGCCCATGGTGAGCTCCCATTGTAAAGTCCTAACCTCATAAGCACAACACTGCTCCTATTGATGCACTTAGTGAGCACCAATCATGAACTTTCCATCATGACATTATCATCCAATACCTATCCTTGTGAGCTCCATCCATGAAATCACATATTGCTGATGCTATCAAAGGCCGCACAAATGAGTTCCTGTTGTGAACTCTCCTTCTCTCCTGAAATTGTTGGCACCTTTTACTAACACAAATATTTGCGCATACGGATCCCTTTTTCTAATGAGGTTCTCGTGAGGTTTGAACTAGGATTGAAAAATGGAGCTAATTCAAACCAGTCCTAACAAATTTTGTTTACAACAGACTTCAATATACAAGAGGTTATATGGCTTTGGCAGTCAATTCATCCTAAACAAATTTTCAGGCATATTTCTGAAAGCAAACTGACATATTTTTCCTATTTTGTATATTATGCACCATCTAAAGTCAAACTTCCCTATTATTTTAGGACAGGGAAATAAAAAATAAAATGATTTTAATTATAATTTCTTGATTAACATACTTTTTAAACTTCTACTAATAAAATTTTTGCTAGAATCGCACAAATCTTAAAATAAATTTCTAATTCCAAATTAATTTTAATAAGCTTTCGAATTAAATTTCTCCTTCTAAATTTCAACATGTACTGTATACGCACCTAATAAGTAGATCGTCTTTATCATTTTATCTCAATATAACTAAAAGACTTCTATGCTTCTCACTTTCTTAGTATTAGTAACCGTTCATCATGGAAATAATTATCATTTTGCAGATGCATACATGCCACTACATTAAACGACCAATTTATATTAGGAAATAACTATCAATTTCTTGATTAACTCCAGAACCGCACCTTCACTACGTACTCCATTATACATATGTAGTCCCCTATGCTTGTTGCAAAAAATTAAGGAGACTGTAATGGCAAACATAACTGGATCACGATTCATTCCACATTGGGTAGAAAGGGTGGTTGAAGTGAACAATGCAAATGAACTCAAGCTTTTGATGGCGAAGAATGTAGATGCTTCAGACATCTCAGAGGAACATAACAATTTTCTTCTTCCTAGAGATGTCGTGGAAAACAAGCTAGATTCTTACCACACATACGAAGAGAGAGAGAGAGAGACAACAAACATTTTCATCTTCAATGAAACTTGGAGAAGGAGAGATAGAAAGGCTTCATCTTCAAGTGCTAGAAGGAACTATGATAGGATGAATGTGTCTGTCTTCGTCGAAGGTGGGTGGATGTTCGAACTATTTCTAACATACATTGATGAATGTGGAGACAATGTAATCAGGGGAAATGAGTTTGAGCTATTGCAATGGTTCGACAACTTCAAATAGGGAGACCATGCAACGATTTGGATGTTGAGACATATTGATCTTGTCAATAACAAAAGTAAGCTTTGCTTATGTTTTGTGAAGATCAATTGGTCGTGATGATTGTAGAAACATCTGAATTTTAGTTGAGACTTGATGTTCTTTAATGTCAACAATATGGTTCAAGTTGTTTATGAGTAAGTTGTGACTTAGAAATATTGAAAAGAATAATGCTGAAAAGTTTTAAGGTATTTATATCATCATTTTATTAAAATTAAGATATTTGTATTACTTGTTTGTTTTTGTAAAAAAGAATTATTTCTGCAATTTTTATGTCACGATAGTAAGTCTACATATTTTACGTAAATGCCTTCAAAACTTATTAATTTATCTTCAAAATTATCATATTTAAATTTATGAGTGGGTGATAGCAACTTAGCTGATAAAACACCATGATTTTTTATTTCATGAAAGCTGCGAATTCGAGATGAAGATCCTTGTCCTCTTAGGCTTGTCCAATTACCTCCTTTTTATAGATGCGGCGGAGAAATAAATCGAAATGAAGAATTATATAATAAAATGAATAAAATACAAAATATGGCATAATGAAAGCTTACATAAAATGATGATTCCCTAGCTTGAGCTTGTAATTATATTAGATGTAAATATTAGAACAAATTTTTTTTGATAAAACTCACTGACGGATTTATACAACTACAACAACAACAACATCAAGCCTTTGTCCCACTAGGTGGGGTCAGCTACATGAATCTTTTTTGTCAAAGTGCTCGGTTAAAAGTCAAATTCTCATTTAAATCTAATAAAGAAAGATCATTTCTAATATTTTCTAACCAAGTCTTTTTAGGTCTACCTCTACCTTTCTTAACATAAGTCAAATATAATACCTCAACTTTCCTAACTGGGTCATCGAAAGGCCTCTATTTAATGTGACCAAACCATCTAAGGCAACTCTCTCTAATCTTATCTTCCACA